>NW_018128222.1:137976-152350 GCF_001952655.1 Monopterus albus
TTTTTGTCTTTAATCCATAATCATCAAAATTGAAACAAATAAAGGCTTGAAATATTTCACTTTGTGTGCAGTGAACTAATATAACATACAAGTTTCACTTTTTGAAACAAATTATTGAAATAAATGGACTTTTCCTCGATATTCTAATTTTTTGGCACATACTGTATTTATTGAGTGGGGAGAAACTTAATCTCGTAGATAATATTTTAGCTTTGGGGCCAGGCCTTTTAAAATATTTTCACTGTTATACACTGTCTCAGCTTTATCTGTGTGGGTAACCCTAATGTCTCTGTTTGCAGATTTATCTGGGGGTAGCAGCTCAGTACTGGTGAAGTTTGCATGAATTTGACCTCTGAAAACAGGAGGGGTGTTATTCTTGGGGAACTACTAAAAGTTATTAGGGTCTGAGTTGCCTAGGCCTGTATATTGGCCTGGTCACATATGATTGCATGGAAAAACGATTTAATGTTGCAGCTCCGTACAATGACCGCTGGAGGATACATTGACCAAACGGACACAATCATAAGTAACTGAAATGATCGTTAAACCAATACTTTTTAATTTCTAGTGGTCACAGTTGGAAACCAGAACTCCACATCCTTCAGTAGAAATAACGCTGACGTGTGTATTCATGTACACTTTTATCAACCGAATATAATCACGTTTTACTACCATCTAGTGGTTGCATCAAGGAATTGCAACACCAGACTCGTCAAGGTACCGTAAATATAGCGATTATCTCACTTATTTTGAAAATCCGGTTACAAAACTGGAGCAACACGATAACAAATGCCAGAAATCATGAAATGCTCATATGAAATATAAAATACACTTGGAACAACTACGACATACAAAGCTAGGTTTAATGAGCATGGGGGGCAGCCAGGCTAACACCGCTAACGAGCTTCTCCATTAGCATTGCCCACCGTCTTTAGCACAGTTAGCGAGACTACTGAAAACTAGGCCACTGGTCTCTTCGGTTACTTCGGTCTGCATCGGTTACATGTTCTATCCATAATCCCTCGGGTAATTGTCAGAACATCATTTATTTTTTTAAAATTGTTTCATAGCGCCGGTAACTATAGTTTGAAGGTTCAAACCGGAAGTGTTTTCATGCTGTCATGGCTGCGTAGATGCTAATTTTACTAATTTGATATGTTGCATCTTTGAGCAATGACCACTGGAGGGAGACTAATCTCACGATTCTAGTAAGTCCGTCTTGATTCTGGGTGGGTGGAAAGCTCCCAGTTAGTTCTAACACTGTTATTTGTAAAGTCAAATTGTACTAATCTATACACATTGATATTTAAGGTTATCATACTGATGTTACTGTGTTTTAGCCACACATTTTATATTGTTGTTCAGCTGTAGTACCTAGCTGTGACTATGAGATGGCACTCAATGCTCACTATTCTAAATGGCTGCTTTATTATTATTTTTTTTAATAAATTCAATCCTTTGTGAAATTTGTATCTGAAAGAGAGTGAGGCTGCTAATTTACTGTATGACTTGTCAAATTTTGTATGATTCAAAAATGGGTTTGGGGAGATGAGGTGAAATATAAAGTATAAAATAGTTTCAAGAGCAGGCTGTACAGACATCTCACTTTTTGCACACTTTGTGTTTGCAATTCAACTTTAATTAGATACATTACAATTTTTGACCATGAATCTGCATTCAATATTCAAAAATGATAAAGTAAAATGTTTTTAGTAATTTGTGCAAATGTATTTGAAATGAAATCTCTTCATTGTGGTCAGGTGCATCCTGGTTGACATGTGTCTAGACCCTGACTGGTGTGCATCTGTCAACCTGAACTGACTGGACAGAGCATAGAAAGACACCCTGTGTATATGTCCTACAGTTCATGTCCTACTGCATGTTAGGACACAAACAAGATGTGAAGTCCAGGAACTCTCTGTAGACCTCTGTGGTCAGACTGTGGTGAGGCCCAGATCAGGCCCATGTTTAGAGCTCTGAGTGGCCCCGGGCGCACAGTGGCCTCAGTAACTGGGACACGAAAGAAGTCTGGTACCAGCAGGAGTCAGTGTCCGACCAGACTAACAAGGCAAGAAGGGCCATTGGTCAAGGAGCAGACCAAGGACCCAGTGGTCCCTCTGGCAGAGCTTCAGAAGTCATCTGCAGAGATGGAGAAACTGCAGAAGGACGAGCAGCTTCTCCATCAGAGAATTTAAAATGAAATCTACAGCACAACAAAATGTGCAAAAAGTGAAGGGGTCCCAACACTTTACATCGACACTATAACAATATTTCAAAGACTGCAAAGAAAATGCTTAGATTTTACTGAACTGTATGAATTTAATCGGTTAGTTTGACTCCAGAAAGTAACAGTGTTGCTTTGAGCTGTAGTGAGTGTTACTGTGCAGTAGCTTAGTTTAGTCACAGAAGCTCTGATTGATCATTAGAAAAGAAACTACAGGACCAGAAATGAGCAAACCACATAAATCAGATCAGCTACAGTGTTTTAGATGAAGCTGTAGCTGAGGTCACTTGTTAACTGTGCAAATGATCAGAAGTCAGGTATTAAGGACAAGCATTTCCATTACTGTCTAGGAATAAGTGGTGCGCAGGCCGTTAGTAGAGTCGATGTCAGGACGAGCTGTTCGAGGTTCTGTCCCACTCCACCAGGCTTCTCACTGGAAGGCATGCTGCTTTGCTGGGAACCTTCTGAGTGTCCCAGCTCGACACAGGCATGTCGTCACCCACGGTGTGAAAGGCCGACATGCGTTGTCCCTGAAACACAGTGATCTCGCTGTGTGTCTCTGTCTCACTGCTGCTGCTGCTGTTACAGAGCAGGTCGGGCTGCGAGAGGCACCCGGCTCCGTTGGTCATGTCTGAACTCCCTAAATCAAAGAAGCTGCTGTTTTCTCCAATCCCCAGTCCAAAGCTTTCTAGTATGTCCAGTGCTGATGATGTGGACAGGCCACTGGGGGTCTCGTCCTCGGTGAGACTCAGTGCAGGCAAGATGTCCACCAGCTCTGCCATCTCCATCGGCCAGATCACCTCAGTGATGCTGGAAGCAAAGTCCTGTTTCCTGCTGGAGGACTCCTGCATGTCCAGTACTGTGTCTAGTCCAGACTTGATTAAAGCACTCGCACATCCTTCTGACTGGCTTGTCAAGTCCACAGCTGACTGGGCAGAGATGTCCACAGGGTACCCTCCCTTTGCCACACCTTCTGCTAACACCAGCTCAGACTCTGCAGGGTCAACCATGATTCCTGCAGGATCAGAGACCTCGGCCGTGACGACATGTGGCAGGTTCCCACTGACTAAACTCTCTGCAAAGGAAACGCAAGAAGGTGAAGTCTTAATGCTTGATTTAGAGCATCATTCAGGCTAAACCAGTTGATTTAGAGCTGCTTGTCACAACAGCTATTACAGTGTCAGCCTCAGTGTGCTCTAGATTTTCCTTCCAGCAGCTGCTTCCTCCAAAGCCTGAGTGAAGCTGTCATACTGTACCGAACATAACACTGCATTTGATAATGAAAACTATGCTAATTCAAGGCACCTCTTTCTATTATAGCGGTCTTATCTCAAAGGTTATATTCCATATCTCTGGTGCATTAATTTATATCCAGGTTCAGTTTGACACATAACATCAACAGAAGACATGCATGCTAATAGGAATCTAAAATGAGGTTTTGTAGCTTTAAATAAAGCGTTTGTACAAATTAAACTTACAATGTGGACCAGCGGGTTCACGGCTGAAGATGTCAGGCTTTCAGTTGTCCACCTTCTGTCAGTGTTTTCTTTTTACTTGGCTGCCTCTATTCGCAAACTCTACTAGAATATACACTCAGTACTCAGTTTATTAGGTACATTCAGCTAAAACTAAGCCTAAACTAAAGCAACAGTTCAGCCTGGTCTCGCTGATACTGGACCTACAGTTGGTACAGAAAGTTTTCAGGCCCCTTCAGGTTTTCCACATTTTGTTATGTCTAATCAAATGGACTCAATTTTTTTTCTCATCAATCAACGTACACTGCCTCCCAGTGACAGAGTGAACCAGATTGAGTGTTTTGTAAATGTGTTAAAAGACTAAACATCCCATTTACATCAGTATTCAGACCCTTCACTTAGGACTTGGTTAAAGCTGCTTTGGCAGCAGCGACAACAGCTTCAAGTCTCCTTAAGAACAAAGCTACAAACTCAGCACCTTCCTTCTGGAATTTTCTTCCATTCTTCTTGGCAGAATTGTTCCAGGTCAGCCAGGTTGGATGGGGGGCGGTGGTGCACGGCCATGTTCAGGTCTCTCCAGAGATGCTCTGTTGGGTTCAGGTCCGGACTCTGGCTGGGCTGCTCCAGGACTTTCTTGGAGTTTTCCTGAAGCCACTCTTGTGTTTTCTTGGCCGTATGCTTTGGGTCATTGTCTTACCCCAGCCTGAGGTCCTGAGCGCTCTGGAGAAGGTTTTCATTCAGGATTGCTCTACATCTTCCTGCATCCGTCCTCCCCTCTGTCCTGACAAGTCTCCCAGTGGCCACAGCCTGATGCTGCCTCCACCATGTGCGACTGTAGGAGGTGAGGTGATGCTCAGGGCCTGGTTTTCTTCGCACACTGTTGGAGTTGTGGCCAAATAGTTCAGTCTCTGTTTCATCAGACCAGAGGACTTTGCTTCTCATGTTCTGAGAATCCTTCAGGTGCCTTTGGCAAACTCCCAGCAGGCTGTCATGGGCCTTCCAGATCTGTGAAGACTGGTGGTGGTTCCACATCTCTTCCATTTGAGAACAATGGAGGCTGCCGTGTTCTTGGACTCTTTCAATGCTGCAGACATTTTCTTTTTATCCTTCCCAAGATCTGAGTCTTGACACAATCCTGTCTGTGGACAGTTTGCTCCACCTCATGGCTTTGCTTTCACTCTGACACACACCACCAACAGTGAGACCTTAGACAGGTGTGTGCCTTTCCTAAATGTATCCAGCATTACATTAGACACAGACTGACTCTGATCAAGCTGCAGAAGCAGCTCAACGACCACTGACCGGAGCAGGATGCACCAGAGCTCAAAGGCTCTGAATACTGATGTAAATGGGATATTTCAGTCTTTTACTTTTATTACATCAACAAAACGCTCCAAAGTCCTGTTTTCACTTTGTCATTCTAAAGCACTGTGTGTAGATTGATGAGGAAAAAATGAGTTGAATCTGCTTAAAGACGAGTCTGAAACATAAAATGTGGAAAACCTGAGGTTCTGGAAACTTTCTGTACTGACAAAGCACTGTGTGTAGATTGATGAGGAAAAAATGAGTTGAATCTGCTTAAAGACGAGTCTGAAACATAAAATGTGGAAAACCTGAGGTTCTGGAAACTTTCTGTACTGACTGTAACTGGTGTACCTAATAAACTGACCATTGAGTGTAATGAAAGACTGGCCACCTACACCCCACGTCACTGTCACCGCACTGATCGTTGTACCTGTAATGGTTTTCTGTGCTTGTGTCCCATTGGGCCATTTTAGTCTGGCGGTCAAACTCTCCTCTTCCTCACCATCGGGACGTGGGGGCGGGTCTCCTCCCATCACTAGACCTAGGGGCACCGCCCCCACCCACTGCTTTGACCGAACACACTGTAGACAGTCCATAATCCAGCGGGCGTCCCTCCACACCACATCTAGACGCTAGAGAAACAGAAATGAAATATTCAAACTGGAAACTAGGGGTAGCAAACTAACTGGAGACACTGATGGGTAAATCCCATCTCCCTTTATTATCCACAGAAGAAGAGATGCAGACAAACTACAAATAAGAGACATCTGAAATATTAAACAGCATCGGTACGTTTGTGTAATTGTTTCTCTTCATAGTCGTACTTGGGAAATCGCAGTGATGTGCTTCAGGCGCTCTCGGGCTTCCTGCACCTCCCGGGTGTCGAGCGCCTCCCGCAGAGCCTGCTGGGCCAGATGAGTGTCCACCTCCAGCCTCACCCAGGCCTGGCAGTACTGGGCCAGGAAGTCCCGTTCATACGCCCAGAAATGAACTGGTGACGAGCCAGAGTCGAGAGACAAATCACTACATCAGAGCTGAGAGGAGGAGCCTCAGATCTCATTAACCTACGTCATAGTAGCTTTAGTGTGGGAATCTTCAGGACGGCTCAAAAGATGGAGTTAGATCAGAGTCAAAACAAATCCTCAAGTGTAGATGAAAACAAGGCTCAAAGTACAAACAGCATGTGGAAACGTTACACTTTCCAACCAGCAGCAGCTGGATTATTTTTTGATTTTAATAAAATTCTTTCCTTGAATTCATTTGAAGATGAAACACTTTCTGATCTTAGTGGGATGTATGCCATAAAAAAACTCCTTGTACTTCCCTGCTTCATGTCATACTACTGTTTAACTGTAAGGGACCAGGACACAGTGAGTCTTACTAAGAAAAGGCTGCCCTGCCTCCCCGTGGGCCCAGTTTGATGAACCTGTCACAGTATGATTCACATTTTTCTGTGAAGAACCTGGCTCTCCTTTCTGTGGGCCCTCTCTCACTCCACTCACCCAGCTCAAAGATCTGTAGGGGCATGGTGAGGCCGGGCTCCTTGGTCCCCACCAGAGGCCAGTAGCTGGAGCTGAAGTCCTCACTGGGAGGCAGCAGCAGCAGCATGGACAGCTTGTCTCCAAACTGCAGCAGCTCTCGGGTGTACACGCCGTACTGATAGGCCTGTCGGAGACACAGGAGTACAGCCGCTGTGAAAATATCCCATAATGTTACGAAGATTTGTTGAAGTGAATTTGATGATTTCTGCATTACTTCCTCAGACTCTGAACAATTTGTTTCGAGATGGCTGACACCACGTTTACCCTGTAGAGGGGGATGTTGAGCTTCGTCAGGAGATGTGTGACCGCCGCTCTCACAGATCTGACAAACTCAGTCAGCCCACTGCTCTCCATCGAGCTCTCGTCCTCGCCGCCCAGCAGGCTGTGAGCACCGCCGCTGGCTGTGGTGTAAACACGACTCTGGAGCCATGCCCACTCGTCTCTGTCACACAGTGACAGTGCACTTAACAAAACATTGCTATAAAAGGTGTGATAAGTAAGGGCATGCTACTCTTGAGACAGTCAAGTACAAAAACACACCAATCTCTTCACATGTTGCAGCCACTTAAATACTGGCCCATTTTTCAAGGCATATCTTATGTTTCTGGACTGATTTCCTGTCTCTAACATCATATTGTCACAAATGAATGCAAGCAGGGGCTCCTGCTGTGTTGGTGAAGGCTTGTGAGACAGTCCAACATCAAGGAGGTGCGACTTGGCTGCCAGACAGCACCGTGTTACTGCCAGGAACTCCTCGGTTTGTAATATTCTATTTAAAGCCTCATTAACACGACTGCTATGGTCTGTTTTTACAGAGCAGCAGAGTTTGTGCTGGGCCTGACACACTGTCTGTTACCTGGACACGTGGGCGTTGTGTCGGACCCTTGTGTGGCAGAGCATGTTAGGCAGCCGCTGTGGCACCAGGATCCTGATCTGCTCCACTGAGCTGCACAGCTTCAGGATGCCCACATACAGACCTGGCTGGGCCCACTGGATGCTGTGCCTGTGGAAGGACAGCTTCTCCTGGAGGACACCGAGAAACCGGAATGATGGAGAAAATGAGATGTTAATAGGATGTAATGTTTAGATTTCTTTTATTCCGGCATCTCATTTTGTTTTTAATTTGGTTAGGCAATTTGATTTAGGGTCGCTAGATTAATTCAAATCTGCCTTCAGGGTTATCTGAGTTGCACAGGAGAGAAAATCATGACTGAATAATCAACCCGGGAAAGTCAATACACTCAGTCACTATGTCCTCTGTGTTCAGTACACTCGGTCACACTTAGCAGCCGCTCAGCTGTCCACAGTGTTGGAGTCTTCTTTGTGTGTCTCTTGTACACAAACACAAATCCAGGCTCACCTTTAGCTGCTCGTAGAGCATGTCCATGGCAGTGGGCTCAGGCAGGAGAGGGGTCCTGCTGCGGTACTTCTCCAGGCGGGCCAGCGACGTCCAGTGGAGTGGCGGGTCGGGACAGCTTGGAGTGGAGCAGAAGAGTCGAGGTAAAAAAAATGAAAAACCACATAGAACCACCACTGAAAAACGGTTTGATTTATTCATATTGGTATAACATGGCTAGACACATCATCACTCATCGTTCTGCATGTATGATAAATAAGCCCTGGCCTGACTAGTTAATATCTCCTTTGCGGAACAAAGAGTCTGACTTGGGTGGTTGATAAAGTCTGTGTTCCCTGTGGAGGAAATAAAATGGTGCGACAGAGATTAACAGAAAGTAACACGGGGCTCTTTCTCACCTGGGAGGGTCTGAGAACTCCTTCAGAGTCACTAGCAGTACATTTCCCTGGCGGTCTTTCAGGGGTTCATAGTACACCTGACCCAGGTCCACTGTTCCCAGGGAAGACTGGCGGCACAGGTGGAGCAGTAAAACAGAAACAGGAGGATGAATAAATATGAGGATATTAAGGATTAATCCAGTGAAACACAGGCTCTGGTGGTACAGGTGTGCAGTCTGAGATAAGGAAGCGACTAGAGGAGTAGGAAAAGATGTAAAGAGGTAATTAAAATAGCAATTGAGCCATTTTGATTTCTCTTATCATGCTCTTGTTAAGCTGCTTAACCTCCTACCTGCAGCTGAGAAACGGCTCTTAAAATGTTGTGCCTGTTTTGAAGGAGGGACGAGGGAGATGAGTGAGCAGAGGAAAGGGCCTGCTGCAGCCAGGGCACCTGCTGCCATGCACAGGACAACTACAAGACAAAGATAATGAATTAAGTTTCAAGCTGGAGCTGATACAGAAAGCTGCACAGGCTTCATCCCAAATGAATAAATATGCAGGAACAAGCAAACAGATTTACAAGCAGTTCACCTTGGCAAACCAAAGGAAGTCGTGGGTGATGGAGGTGGAGCAGCAGTGGATCTCCACCAGTGGAATCTGATCCTCAGCCGTCACCAGGATGTTGTCCTTGTGGTAGAACACAGTGGCCAAGTACACGCCCCTAATGAGCAAATGCACAGAAAATCAACAACAGAAACAATGGAATATGTGACTCTAGCGCTGAATCACAGACTACAAGTCTAAAGTGACTCAAACCTATAAGAAACTATAAACGCCTTGCTGTCAGGTGAAACGTTCTATCTACAACAGATCAGGTTTTGGCTTGACTAAAAGTTATTTTAGACACTGTCCTGTCGATTTTTAAAACTTCATCATATGAAAAGGATCTGAATTGTCAACTCTCAAAACAGCCTCCAAGAAAATCAGATTCCTCAGAACAACACACCAGTCCAGTAAAGACCATGTTCTAACGGTGCTCTTATCACGCTCAGCTGTAAATACCACATAACCTTATTACAAGTTATGCAACTTCTGTTTGTGCCTATTGTCATAAAGCATTTTGTAGCAAACTGCCACGAGTTGAACAATCAGCCTCTTTTTAAAGCAGTGCGGTGCTTTGTATTCATGCGGTTCCACCATTTCCTAGTTAGGAGCTGTCCCACTTCACTGTCAGCGCCAGTGTGTGGAGGGTGGCAGTGAGAAGCCTTGATCATTCACCTGCAGCTCGCCACAGTTCAGTGATTTCAGCCAACCTCCTGTTCAAAAGAGCTCCTGGCTAATCTTCAGGCTTTAATGTGACTACTGTTCTTTTTCAAAAACCGTAACAGATAAGAGTCTGAACTTGTGCTTTGTAGTCTACCCTGCTGTAATCACAGCACATTTTATCCCTTAATCTTTACACCCTCAGGGCACAGTGGGACAGGTGAGGCAGGTGGAGTGAGTGCTACCTCTGCAGGAGACGAACAAACTTGGTGGCCGACTGGAACAGTTGTTTGATGCCTCGAGACACCGACAGACGCTTGTTGGGGCTCTGGGGCTTAGAGCTCTCTGTGGAGCGGAGGTGAGAGGCATCAGAGGGGAGGAAAACCACTTTATCTGACCAAGTACATCCACTGTGTACACACAAGACACTGGTGAAGGAGGTGAAGTGGTTTTCTCTGGACTGAACAGACATGACACAAACGGTACAGGAAAATAGAACAAAACAGTGGAAAAGTAGAAATAAAATGTGATGAAGTGTCAGCGTCTAGTGTCTGGTGTTTTCGATACTTATATTAGAGAAAGCAAAACCTTAGCAATCCTACAGAAAAGCAATTGTGATATGTTCTCTAGCCTCGTACTGGGACACCGTGGGCAGAGCCGATACCTCCATAGTTTCATTTCCTTTACTAGATGTTGGGACTGGGCAAAATGCAAGGAAGACTGTTATAGTTACATGAGGATTTTATCACATTTAGTGAAAAATAGGAGCTAAAAATAGGTTTTTGTGTCCATTTCACTGTGATAGAAAATATAGTCATACTACTGGGATAAATAAATGTGTATTGTTTGATGGACACGTGCTTGCTCAACAGAAACTGCATGTGCAGTTGATATAAGTGTCACTAATAGACCCGTGTTACCTATGCAGTATCCTCTGTAATGTGGTTCCCTGGCATCTTCCAGCAGCGTCCTCACCAGGCCTTCATGGTGTCTGAACTGTGACTTCACACCGGTGCACTCTCTCCAACCTACACAGGAAGCAATAGAGAAACAAATGATCACTTTCATTTTTACGCAATTAGGGAAAATTATTCCAGACATCAAAAACACATTTGCAGGCGAGTCCTGGGTGCTGCTTTTGCCTGTGTTGCTGATTAAGAAGCAAGAACAAATGCATGAGACCATCTGTGTGCTGTGCCTCCAAACGTTTCAATGCTGATTCAGTCCAAGCTGCTCTGTGTCTCTGTTTAGGGAGGGTATGAATTTCAGGTTCAGTTTCATTACCTAACTAATACTGAAACATGTAGAACATCACTAATATGGTTGTATTCTGACTTATGACTGCATTTAAATATTTTGCCTTTATTCTCCATTTTAAAAATGTTGTGCGCTGCTGTTTAAAATGTAAAATAACAGCAAGTATTGCAGAGAGAAAGAGGGCATGGCATGCAAGAAAGAAAACTGGTCCATGCATTTGTTACTTCCAGGCTGGACTACTGTAACTCTTTACTATCAGGATGTCCCAATAATTCCCTAAAAAGCCTCCAGTTAATCCAAAATGCTGCAGCCAGAGTACTGACAGGAACTAGCAAGAGAGATCATATCTCTCCCATATTAGCTTCTCTCCACTGGCTCCCTGTAAAATTCAGAATAGAATTTAAAATCCTTCTCCTAACATACAAAGCCCTTAATGACAAGGCTCCATCGTATCTTAAAGACCTCATAGAGCTTCATCACAACAAAGCACTTTGCTCTCAGGTTTACTTGTGGTTCCTAGAGTCCACAAAAATAGAATGGGAGGCAGAGCCTTTAGCTATGAAGCTCCTCTCCTATGGAACCAACTCCCAGTCTCAGTTCGGGAGGCGGACACCCTCTCTACCTTTAAGATTAGACTTAAGACGTTCCTTTTTGATAAAGCTTATAGTTAGGGCTGGATCAGGTGACCCTGAGCCTTCCCTTAGTTATGCTGCTATAGGCCTAGGCTGCTGAGGGGCCATGATGCTCTGAGCTCTTCTCCTCCCCGGTGAAGGGTGGTGATTGGGCCGTGGCTACAAAGAGGCATATGGCCCATATAGACCATAGAAGTCAATGTGTGTTTTGTGTAGCTGAGGAAACCTTACACAGCCTGTGGCTCAATCATCCTCTCTTTTCTTTGGTAAAACAGTGGTTGAATGGTCTGGGCCAAGTGATGGATGACATGGTCTTTATATTTGGTCCTAGATACAGTGCCATGCAGCGTTGACAGACCTGTTTGCTTAATTTTTTTTAAACAGGTCATGCAAAAATGAGTGTGTGGCCCAGTACTAGGAACAAAATGAAGGGAGCAGGGTGTTCAGATGCTGAGCAGTAGTTTAGGACTCTGGTGTCTCCATGACTCAAAGTAGAATTTACATATTATAAAATGAGGACAAATCTAGAGGAGTTTGTTTCTGTCTGGGGATTTGTTTTATGTAGTGTCTTCTAAGACTCACTTCTTCTAAATTTCTGATTGAATGAACCAGGCCATTTCACTTTATTTTTGTTCACGATGCCAATTATAGATGTTGGGGTGAATAGGATGTGAACAGGATGTGTGGGTGTGGTTTTATTTACCTATTTATCTTCTGTGGTTTTATTGTAAATGGATAAGTTGGTTTATTAAAGGTTTTCTTAAAGGTCAAGGTCAAGCTCTCCTCTCCTCTCTCCCCATCCATCTTTATGCCACCATTACACATCACTGTGTGTCTCTCCCCTCCCCTCCTCTCTCTCCCTATGCTTCTATATGCCACCATTACACATCACTAACTTTGTGTCCCCTCTCTCTCCCTGTACCTTTCTGCAGGTTGCCCTGGCCCTGGAGCTCTACGTCTCTGATCAGCCACATCAACCTGACCAGTGTTTGATTGTTGAGGTTTCTTCTGTTAAAGGGAGTTTTTCCTCCCCACTGTCACCGAGTGCTGCTCAAGGGGGATTTGTTGGGTTTTATTCTATAATAATAATAATAATGATAATAATGTCAAGACCTGACTATGTGAAGTGCCATGAGTTGATTTTTGTTGTGGTTTGGCGCTATACAAATAAAACTGAATTAAATTTAATTGAATTTTAGCTCAAATTCAAACTCAAAGCAGCACAGGTACAAGGCCCACTGACAATAAAGGGACATCATTAATTCTCCACGTTTTAATAATTCACTTATCTGCCAGCCGTGAGTCGAATTCCACTTATTTCTCATTAAGCTTGCTGTCAGCCAAGTAATTTCATTACAGAGAAAAAGAATGGAGCCTTTCACAGTGGTAAATCGACATTCATCAAAGTTTGCACTTCGTTGTACTCACTGGAAGGGGCAGCGCTGACTGGAGCGGAGCGCTGAGGCAGACCCCATCCTTTCACATTGTAGGCACTCACTCTCACAAAGTAATGCACTCCCTGCATTTGGAGAAGCACAAGGCTGCCAGATTATCAACGTGCATTAACCTCATGAATCGTCTGTTCTGGGGAAAACGAATCAAACACCGCTCTTATTAATTCATTTAGTTAAGTAAGGTGGTTGAGTGGGAAGTGGTAGAGCACAGTAGATGGTGACTGGGGAGGAACCAGTACCATCTGCATATTGCATGTGTGTACATAGTCAAGTGTCCTTACACTGCGTGTTTATCTATGTGTGCACTGAAACAAAAGATTTGTTGGATTTACTTGATTGTAATGTGTACATCGGTCCCACACAATGATAATATGTAAAATCAACATAATTTTCTTTATGTTAACAGAGGAAACACGAATGAATTGCGTTGCATATACTAGGATAATTTGTGTAACTCCAAAGACCCGGTGAGTCCTTTTTTTCAGTGTGGTTACGGTTAGTATCTGTGGATGTCCTGCTACTTTGCTGCCTGTGTGTGTGTGTGCGCTGCATTACTTACTACTGTGAGTCCTTTGATAGTATAGGATGGATTCTTGGTCTCTGAAACTTGGGCTGAGCCAAGGATGCGTTTGAAGCTGGCTGAAGTGCTCCATTCCACTGCGAACACAAAACAGTCTCTCTGACATTTTATTGTCTGGCTTTACTCAAAGCCCCCATAAGGGAGAACTAAGGACCTGAGTGTTTACAGTGTCGGGAACTTGCTGTACCTGGGCTTAATCAGCCCTTGGCTGTGAAGCATAACATTTAGGTAGCAAAACTAGAGAAGCCAAACTAGATGCATAAATATCAGAATTTTATAACCAGCCAGCTTAAATACTGTGCCAGACTTGGACCAATAACAGTAAATGTTTCATTAATTCCCTTATTCATCCATCATGCCTGTGGCCATCTATCCACCTGTCTATACGTCCAACCACAGTATATCAAAAAACTATAAATGACCGACACCTACCTCTGTACTGGGTTATGAGCCCCATGTTGTTGCCCTCTGGCTCTTTAATCGACACAAACAGTGAGGATGCACTGGTCACCAGGATGGACACGTGACTGGGAGGGCCAGGGAGTGCTGGAGGAAACGTGTAAAATACAAACCAGTGTTCAAAATGAGGACAAAGAATATAAAAGTACTGGGCTCTATCCTAATGAACTGTAAATAATTATTTCCTATTTATCGTTTACAAAACTAATAATAACTCTTTCACATTTGGCCCCTGACAATTAATTTTATGTGACTGAAGTGTTTAAACAGCACTGTTATCATGCGTGGCCAGCTCAAAGGACAGCTGCTGGTTTATAGGTTAACAATCTCATTATCTTGGTTCTCAACCCAACAAACCAGGCTTGCTGGTAAAGTTTAGAGCTTCATCGGTTGGACTTGAGTTGCCCTAGACACTGCATCTCTGCAGCTGATCCTGCACTCTGACCTGCC
>NW_018128222.1:152415-170437 GCF_001952655.1 Monopterus albus
AATAGCAACTGTAACCCTGGCCCGGTAAATTAATTTCTTCATTGGGATCAATTCTAATCGTGTTCTGCTCCTTGGTTCTAGACAAAGGGATTTTATCGTTTGTCCAACCTAAGCTGTGACCTGGAATGAATAGATTAGATCATAGGCCTCAGACAAAAATACGTTTGCATTTTACATTTTACGCATTTAGCTGACACTCTTGAGAGATTTGTAATGAGAGTAGGTTTCATTTCGCTGCGTCCAAAAGAAGAGTCATGGCCTTTTTGCCCTTACAATAATGCTGTGATCATAAAACAGTCAGGGAAGAGAACTGGCAGTGCTTCAGAGAGAAATGAAATGAGCGTTAAGCAGAGACGTTTATACAGAGCAATTAAAGTAAGTGCAGAGGGGGCTTCATCACATAAAAAGAGTTTTAAGCAATGGAGTGCCAAGAGTGAGGAGACATGAGCAGGTTGGTGCGGGCAGAGGAAATCTACCAGGCTTAATACAGCAGAACACGGGTTGCACCAAAGCCTTGGAGGTTTTCCAGGTGTAGATTTCTGCTCATGTTTCCATCTGCACCAAGGTTTTAAATTTAAAATGTGCAGTCAGGAGGAAGTGCAGGGCATGGGAGAGTTTGGAAATGTTGACGCCAAAGTAGCCTGGTGAATACCGGATGAGTTGAAAGGAGCTGGAGGGAGACTTTCAAGAGGCAAGGAGTTACAAGAGGTCAGACAGAAATCAGTCAAACTTAAGCAAGAAGTTGTGCTGAATACCTGATTCTCGTCAGCAGTGATAGATTGTAGAGAAGAGTTGGGGAAAAGCAGTAACTCGGCCTCGTTGAGACTGAAGACGACAGAAAATGCAGGATTTCTAGCAAGCGAGAACTGAAAGTTATCAGGCCAGCGACAGTTTGTGCCCCAAGCCTCAGCTCAAGAAACGCCATGAACTGATGTGAAACCACTGACTTGTGTTTTGGAAGTTCTCTCTCATCCGACAGTACAGTTGCAGCCTGAGGCTCCAGAGGCGGATATGTCTTTGTACATCAGCCTGCGCCTGAGGCCCTGGCCCTGCCTTGCTCACCAACTCCTTCTTCCTCTCCTCCCCTCGTTTATCCCCTGGCAGTGCTTCAGAGAGAAATGAAATGAGCGTTAAGCAGAGACGTTTATACAGAGCAATTAAAGTAAGTGCAGAGGGGGCTTCATCACATAAAAAGAGTTTTAAGCAATGGAGTGCCAAGAGTGAGGAGACATGAGCAGGTTGGTGCGGGCAGAGGAAATCTACCAGGCTTAATACAGCAGAACACGGGTTGCACCAAAGCCTTGGAGGTTTTCCAGGTGTAGATTTCTGCTCATGTTTCCATCTGCACCAAGGTTTTAAATTTAAAATGTGCAGTCAGGAGGAAGTGCAGGGCATGGGAGAGTTTGGAAATGTTGACGCCAAAGTAGCCTGGTGAATACCGGATGAGTTGAAAGGAGCTGGAGGGAGACTTTCAAGAGGCAAGGAGTTACAAGAGGTCAGACAGAAATCAGTCAAACTTAAGCAAGAAGTTGTGCTGAATACCTGATTCTCGTCAGCAGTGATAGATTGTAGAGAAGAGTTGGGGAAAAGCAGTAACTCGGCCTCGTTGAGACTGAAGACGACAGAAAATGCAGGATTTCTAGCAAGCGAGAACTGAAAGTTATCAGGCCAGCGACAGTTTGTGCCCCAAGCCACAGCTCAAGAAACGCCATGAACTGATGTGAAACCACTGACTTGTGTTTTGGAAGTTCTCTCTCATCCGACAGTACAGTTGCAGCCTGAGGCTCCAGAGGCGGATATGTCTTTGTACATCAGCCTGCGCCTGAGGCCCTGGCCCTGCCTTGCTCACCAACTCCTTCTTCCTCTCCTCCACTCGTTTATCCGCCAGTGCCACCAGAGCATCCAGCTTAAGTGCCCACTCTTCTGGTTGGCACACTGAGAAGAAATGCAGCGGAGAAAGACAGAGAGAGCAAGAGAAAGGACAGACTATGAATGTGATTCGCATTGAAGTGTAACAGTATTTTAAACCCATGCACTCTTATGATATTTTAAAACACTCACAGACAGGGTTATGCCTGGCTCCTGCCTTTGTCAACACGTGGAGCAGAGGTGAATTGTGAGTAAGGGCAGCCACATCCAGCGGGACCAGGCCCTGTTCGCTCACCCTGTTCACCGCCTTCTCCCTCTCTGTTTCCCAGTCCTTCTTTTTCTTCTCACCTCTCTCCCACAAGCTTCCTTCTCCTCCTCCTATTCCTCCTCCTCCGCAGTTGGTGTGATCTCTGGACAGCAGGCTTTGTACAGCCAAAGTGTCCTCATTTTCCACTGCCTCCCACAGGGTCTTGTACTAACAGGGAGATGAAGAAAGGGTGCAGGGCGGCAGGATGGTGAGTAGGTGAGACAGAAAGAAGGAGAGATTTATTTAGTCACTGTGCAAAAGAAGAGACGGTGGATGAGACAGGACACATAAATCAGACCATAAATTGAAGCAGCAGTCTCGCCTGGGATAATGCTTCCCTAGTTACAGAGTCAGCATGTAATGTCAAAGAAAGATCTAATCATTTCTACCATAAAACCAAGTCAGAGGACAGGAAAACATTTCAGACAATGTGATCAGACCATTCATAAAAATGATGCTTAAACGTCTTACAGCATCTGCAGACTTGCTGAGGCGTTTGGGTGTGTCCGTTTCCCCGTGAGCAGATGACTCTCCACCCTTCAGTCTGACAGACAGGCTTCTATAGATGCGTTTGGGCGAGACAGGACCAAGGGAGCGCCGGCGCTGGAGTGTGTTCCTCATGGATACAGACATGACAAGAGAGGAGAAGAGGGAACCCAGGAAGACAGAGAATAGCTGAAGAGACTTAAAAGCAGTTGAAGGTGTGATGGATTGGTTAGTTCATGAAAAGTAAGATTAGGACCCCCGAGCTAAGAGGCGTGGAAAAGGAAGATGGGACGAGAAAAGTGACATCTGAAACAGAAAAACAAGAATGTGACGAGCATATGAGGAAAGGTGAAAGCCATTAGCAACCTGGAAGAGTGTATAATGGGGAATGAGGTGAGAAGTTAACAGAAGGGGGGGGAAGACAATATACAGTCAGACTCACACAGATTATTCTACAGTTAAAGCAATTTTCTGCTGACTTGAAGGGTGAGGCTGAGAGCAGTGCTATTGTGTGGGTGGATAAATGGATAAAAGTTACCACGCCTGTACACAGTAGATGAAAAATACCTTGAAGCATTTATTTTTGTGGCTCCTACCATTCTCCCTTTTGTTCTTCTGTTACTCGCTATTATAGGACACAGGCTTTATTTGCTCTGAGTGGAGTCTCTCGGCACAAAGCAACCCACCCATTAATCTAATTAACTAAAGAAAGGGAATCTCATGTGGAAGAGCCAAAATTATGTCCTTATAATAAATGTCTTCATATCATCAGCTTATAGATAAATCATCGCCAGTACAGTAATGACACTTCATTATCATTTCCATTGCCTTTTCATCAATTACCGGTACAGTCTTTCACTATTGTGCTTGAAAATCTCTTATGTTTTTCCTACACTTGGAGCAGAATGCTGTCTGACATAGCCCCCCCCCCAAAATCTGCAAGTTTTCTTTTTCATTTGTCACTGCCTTTCTTCTCGTTCCCGCTTTCTGCCCTCCCTCTTTTCACAGTTCCACAGTTTGACTGATTACCACATCGCTTTGGTTTGCATCATGCCCGGAGCACTCAGATCTGGAGAGCATCTTGACAAAGAGAAGATACTCAAACTCTGTCATCTCTCGTTCTCTTGTCATCGTTTTCCCACATAAAGAAAAGCCTCACATTTTGGGATTGTATTTTTAAAATTTCATCTCACTATCAAGTCAAGTCCTGGTGTGCAGCTGAGTAGAGCACTATCCCTGTAGCTGAGACCAGGAAGTGGGGGCTCTGGCCACAGCCACACCACCTCTCTGCTATTTCCACGGTACCTCCTCTGTCATTGTGCAGCTCACTGGCTCACACCTCGCCTACACTGTCTGCATATGCATGGGTGCAAGGGCACTGGGGTAATACTAAGACTTAATCCCCTGTCTGTCCATTGTGTCTTACACAGCTGATGAAACAGCTGAGACTGCCTTAGTGTTTGCCCTTTCAGAGGACACACAAAGATAAGACAAGGCAAAACATCTGGGAGACGAAGAAAAGTGTTTGCAAAGTGTGCTATCGTTGCAGTTGAGAGAATAACAGTATCTTTAGTCTTAGGCGCTTCAAAATAACCTATGCTAACCTGTGCAGAGACACCACAGAGTCACTGTGGCTTTATTGCACGTCAGCGTGTCAGGCTGTGGTCCACATGCTGCTTATTTGCAAATAGGCTTTCTGTTTCTTCAGTCTGCTAAATGCTGCGGTTGACAGGTTCAGCCGTGCATGGAAACATGCGATGACTAGAATTTCTAATCTCCCAGGAAATGATACAATGCATTCATTTAAACTACACAGAGCATCACCCTCGAGGGCTGTGATGATGAAAATATATGTCTCTCCGATTATTGAGACACAAGACGCCGCAACAGGAAAAACACAACACAACACAAAAAGCAGGACAAACCAGTGACATCCCAGGTTAAGTCCAGACTACATCCTAACTCGTCTCAAAAGTTGATAGGAAGTTTCTACAAGTTACAAAACTTCACGATACATTTAATTATCTTTATATTAGGCTTTAAAGGGTAATCCTGGGGAATAGACTAGACTGTAACTATATCGTCGTAAATCTATCAAAAACAGTTAACAGTATTCTACTTGGCACAGCCGAACAAAGCTGTCCATACATTTTGAACACCTACTAGCTGAATGAACATTAACTTAACTAGGTATTAATCTCTCACCCTCAGTCGACATTTTCCTTTTTATCGGCCTTATTCCTTCGACGCACTGGTGTATGTTTCAGAAAAGACCGATAACTGAGCTGAGAGTCTCCATTTGACCAACTCTGAGGAGCTTTCCTGAGGTTGAAGCGCACCTGAACGTTTCACTCGAATAAGGACATCGCCGCTACACACGCGCGCGTCCTCCTCGTCCCGCCCTCTTTCTATCGTGTCCTTTAAGGTTTAGACCTTTAAACAACTAACAGCTGTGTTGTCTGATACAGGCTTCATTGTGCTTTTAGACTGTAGTATAGCCTAATCCAGAATTGTATAGGATTTTATCAAATCAGTAACAGTATGACTTACAAATATATATGTCCTAAATAGGGTTCTAGTCTTTATAATAAATGTTTTATTAAAAGTGAATGGCTATTGCTTTTGAGAAGTGAAGCAGCTTGGTGCTACCAGTAGCCTGTTGTGTTCACTTACCTCGGGCGTTGCCATCACAGCGGGCACATTTGTCATTATTAACTTTACAATAAACTGTTACTACATGACCTTCACTGTCTTCGCTGGAAGCAATTATGGTGCGATAATGTGAGCAGAGTAATGTTCTGACAAAGTGTGGGTTGAGGTGACTGGAAAAAGATTTAGAGCTATATTTAGGGTAGCTGTGATGGCGTCTGTCTGTGTGGTAAAATAATAGCAGCAGAACATATTTCATAATCCATCAATTTGTGATTGTTACATCGCAGACTGATATTCTTGCGTGAGGGTGACTGTGAGGTGGTGGTGAGGGGTTCTACACAGGAAGCGGAGACAAGTGGAGAGGAAAGTAAAGGTCAAGCACTGGTGGGAAATATTTCTGCACGTAGTCTCACCAGTGCTTGGACAGAAAGGTTTGTCTTTGTGGTGTATTGTCCCCTGAAGAATTGTCTATGCGCAATAGATGTCAAATAAAGGTGACAAATATAGGCCTACACTGGCACCACCCTGAGCAGTGAGGAGAGCTCTCTGTGTCTTTCTCTCTTTCTCTCTCTTAGGGGCCAATAAAAGTGAAGAGACTGATGGATTTAGCTCTTGTCAAAGCACCAGTGGAGACTTAAGAAACAAATATTTTCCACCTTCTTCTCAGAGGTCTGCTACTCTTCTCTGTCAGCGAAACAAGGCTTTGACCACTTTCTGCATACACAGTCATAAGTTCACTCTGCCTCCAATATGTTTGCTGGAGCACAATGAATTTGTCAGAGTCAACACATACTGCACACTGACAAACTCCAAGAGATTATCCTGCTGTACATGCTTGTGCACACTCGTGCGCACTGCCATACAGACACAAACAGCTGAGGTGGCTAAATTTAATGTCATGCACTATTTTGATGTGCAGTGATCAGTGTTTAAAATATCAGTTGTTTATAATCTGACATGTTGTGGTGGTAGTTGATACTCGCCCCCACACTCCTGTCATCAGATAGTTCCTCAGTAGCCGAGAGGCGTTTGTTGTCATGGTGATAACCAAATTGTGGCTTTCACTGCTAAATGAGACTGCAAAACAAACTCAAGCATCCCACTACACACTCACGGTAGCCTATATTATTTAGCAGTAGCATTCCCTTGGGAATAAACTGATGCTGACCATTTTGATAATAATAATGCACCAATATGCCATTTAATACCCTTGAAGTTTACCATTACATACTTTTGATAGTATTTTTGTATAAGTAACTGAGCTCCACTGTGAAGAACAGTCCATTCAGAAGAAACACGGAACCTAAATAGCTGTTTAGGGAATTCAGGTAAAAAGGGTTATAATAAATACTTAGTTGTTTTGTACATTGTGTTAACGTTATTGTAGAATAAAGTTTTGATTGGAAAAAAAAAACGGCGCCATACATCCTTTAGCTGAAACGCCAGTATAGCATAGTTAGATTTTGTTAGCTGCATAATGTATACGTTTAACGGTTAGTTCATTGAATTGAATACAGATACTACATATAATAGCGCCGTCAATACTTAAGCTTTTTTTACATAACGCTTTAAAAAGAAAACGCCGTCAACATTTGTTTTTGAGGAGCAGGCCGGGTAAGATGCTGATTAGCCAGGTAGCAGCATTTGGCTAGCTTATCAGCTAGCTAACTGTTAGGGGTAGCTAATATTAGTAGCTAGGCTAGCAAACTTTTTTAAGCCACCCCCTTGAGTTGCAATTTTCATTTTTTTTTATAACAGGTGAAAGGAACAAAACCATGAGCGGAGACATTGTTTATGACAAGATCCACTTTAGACATGATCCAAAATGGAGTGGCCGGCTAGGCCCAGCGGAGGGGCGCGGGATGCTGCTCTGTGTGGCCTGTGTCATTGAAATGACTGAAAGTGAAGACATTGCGGTGAGGAATTTATAAGTTATGGGGTGTGTTATCCTCCAGTATTTCCTGCCTCAGGTAGTCTACTTAGGTTTGATCAGAAAATATTTTTTGGAACCTTCATTTCCCGTGATGCATCTCTCCCTCTATCCTTGTACAGTCAGTGAGGAAGTCCTATGCCTTGTCTGCTATCAGTGATGTGCTGAAGTGTTCTCCAGGGGCTTTGAAAACGCTGCTCCAGCAGGACCTCTATGTCTCTACGCGTTTCACATCTTCTCTACTGGGTGAGAAACACCATATACTAACCTGAGACTAGGACGTGAGGAAAGCACTAGTAAGAATGACTAAGTGTGCTTTCCTGTAATGTTTGGAAGGTTTCCTGTTGATTACAAAAGAAGAAGCATCTGCTGTGACTGAGCAATGCACATAGGATCCTTCATTTGATATTGATTATTTCTAGTAATGAGCACACGTTTTTGTAGACATAAAACCATCTAGGGCTGGAAATTGATATTGACCTCCTAATTCACAAAGTCCAGAATGGTTAATTTTGATTTGGTTCAGTTCTGTTACATTTATGATGGTTTGGTTATTTCAAATACATTTTTTTTTACATTCAACAAGTGAGCGAAACTGTTTCCTTGAGTATAAAATTATGTCAAGTTCATATTATATGCTGTAAACAAATTTCCTGATTATAATATTGTGGTTCAAGGAACTACTAAAGCATGACATCTATTTTTTTAGGTGTACATGTGTGAAACATTTCAGCAGAAATAAATAAAGGAGTAATAAAAATACTGCATCCACTAATGGGGAGGCCACAGTGGTGCGGTGGGTAGAGCAGTCGTCTCCCATCCGGAAGGTTGAAGGTTGAATCTCAGTGCCTGCAGTCCACAAGACAGTGACAGCAACATGTTGGGAGTTAGACTATATGATCTGCTCTAGGGGTGTGTGATACTAGATATAGCTCCTTAGGGTACAGGATATACCCTATACTATATGTTGATCATGCAGTGACCGCCAGACAGAAAAACTGGGAAAAATCTTTTAGTAAGCATCTTGTAGTCTTGTAGTCAGAGATATCTTTTCAACAAAGCAAATGATAGCTCAGATCACTGTAAAGAGTTTATTTTCATCCTGGACCTCTCGGGTTTGCTGGGTCTGCACTACGAGGTAGAGTCAGCTAACCACCCTGCTCTAAATGTAATGAACTTTATAATAGACAATAACCTCTTTGTGCACATTGTAACAGCTCATTTTCCACAAAGAAGAATATTTTCCACACCATTCAGTATGAACCGAACCATGTGTAACAAGTGACCTCTGCAAACACAGAACATTTAGTGCAGATGTACAAAAGGCACAAATGCAAAGACTGATCTGGAGATTTTAATCGACATTGAATTGTTCAAATAAGAATCACACTTATTTGGAAAATCAGTATTTTTATCCAGCCCTTTAACCTTCCTTCTCCTTGTACATACTCTCCACTGGGTCAGGCCACGGTCGTGCTAGTGCTGCAGTCACGTCACAGCTTTTCTGCAAGGTCAGACTTGAACAAGCAAGACAATAGATCTCGCCATATTACGTGAGCAGGAAACTACAGAATTATTCACATAGTTAATAGAGTTGACCTGCAGTTCAGTGCTTTTCTTTCTTGTTACAAGCCTAACCAAGGCAGACACTTACCATCTGTGATAGTATTAAATTAGTACATTTATTTCCTTTATAGCTTATACTCATGTGGACTGTCTGTCTAAATATTGCTAAGATGTTTTTCCTTCCCATCAAAATACATTTCTATTGACAACATTTATTTAGTTTTTTGTTTAAAAATGTTGAGAACATTGGTTCAAAATATCAGCTACTGGTATCTTCCATCTAAAGAAGTAAACAATCGTAAAACTAAAGGAACTGTCAGGTTTGCCCGGCTGCACCTGCCTCTCACCTCCCTCTCTTTGTTTCTTCAGCTCCTGATTACACCACCTTGCACACCTGCTTCACATCCCTTGATTAGCACCAGCTGCACTTCATTAGTCCTTCACCTTACTTATACCCTGCTCACTTGGTTAGAAACGCTCTGGTAGGGAGGTGAGCGAGTAAAAAAAAAAAAAATGACGGACCCAGGTAGCTGACTTCGGTATATATATATATATATATATATATATATATGAAAAAAAAAAAAGATTCAGGGGACGTGAGGCAGGTGTGTCAGATAAAGAAATCAGGGGTAAGGGAGCTAAAATAGAGGGAGAGAAGTGAGAGAGGCAGGTGCAGCCGGGCAAACCTGACACTTACTGCTCCCTTGCCAGTTTGTTGATGCTCTCAGGCCAACAATCAGCGCCATTCTCTTCACCAATGTGCATACTGTATGTTTATCCAGTTTTGTTACCTCTTGTCCACCCCGCTCCTCCCAACCTTCTCCACGGACAGTTACCTCCAGATCATATCTCCTCACCACTCTTTCAGCCTCCACCAGCCAGGTGGGTATACAGTCGTCAGACTCCATCTACGTACCACCCATCTCTACTCTGTCTCCTCAGCCATTACCACCTCCACCGGCCAGCCCAGGAGTGACCTTAGCATCCGCAGCTAGGCCAGCTTCATCTATGCCTCCCATGTACTGTTATTGCTAGCTGATCAGCACCTGGTCATTCTCATTCTCCTGTTTAGCCTTCCTTCTCACCTCACCTGTGTATATAGTCTGTATAGCACAAATAAATATTGCTTGCACTGAAGTCAGCCGTGTGGGTCCGTTCGTTTTTCGCTCACTCACCCTCCCGTGTGTGAGCGTTTCTAACAGGAACGCTTGTCATTATTTGTGTTTGTTAGCTGTTTTTATATTCTTTTGACAGCAGAGCCAGACAAACCGCCTTCTCTGTGTAAAATCAGAATATTTAACAACATTCACAGCTTGCACAATACAATGGTCATTTTTATCTTGATTGTATAGTATATAAAATCATTAATATGACATGAGTGTGACGAACCATTGAGGAGTTAGTTTATGATATTCTTACACTCACCACTGCTTTAATTATACCACATTGTATTTTTATGGTACAACATTGTCAGAGGATATTCACTAGATGAATTTCACTTAGTTATTGCAGCATTAATTATTTGGCCAACACCATTTGAGCTCTAATCAAATAATGCAGTGAGTTTATGTGATAAAATGGTAAGCTAGTAAAAACTGAGCAATATGACAAGACACTAAAAGAGTTACGGTTGGCTTCATCATGTGCCAGTGAGCGTAATCCAATATAAAATATACCTTTCATATCCCCCCTATTATGCTGTATTACATGCTTGTGGAGTAGGATTTACAGAGGCAGCCACAGAGACACTTACTTTGTGACATGGCAGCAGCACGAATCCCCTTTTAATGTCTGTGTATCTTCTATTCTGTCAAGCTACCATACTTCTTAACCTAGTTTGTTCCCTCTTTCATGTACGACTGTTCAGTTCCATTTTATGATACCTTTGTGAGAGCTTTGTAGGTTTAACTGAAGTGAAGTCTGCTTTTTAAATCTAGCCTGTTGTTTCTGTTGCTGTTCCCTAGGGATGCTTCACACTGTGGAGGACCAAGCCACTCTGGAAAAGGTTGACCAAGGTGAACAGATGCTACTTTGTGGTTTGGATGAAACGTGTGAGCGTGTGTATACACAAACTCACATACCCTACTCCTGTTTGTACTCACAAACGTAGGCACAGACTATATATGTAGTTGCTGTGATGCAGACTGTGAGAGTGCACACAGGCTGTGTGTCACCTCTTGTAATCAGAGAAACAAACTCTGTGACTGTGGTATTTGTCACTGTTGGTAACTAAGCTGATCTTACATGGACTCCACCGTATCTGTTTCTAAATGTACCATTTTTCAAGGCTTTGACCTCATTTAACATGCTGATTTTCTTTCACTGCTGCACTATGCATAGCTGATGTCTCTGTTTCATTTTGTAATGATCAATTGAGGCAGCTATATGCTGCTTTTTAAAATGTTGGCCTCTGAGTGAACTCTGAGTTATTAGTGCTCAGCCAGATTTTTCTCACTGCAGCCAAGTCTTTCAAATTGTACAAAAAAAAAAAAGTTATGGTACCACAAATGCAAATGACAGATTGATTTTATGGTAACTGTCTTAAAATGCTTTAGGGACCACTTTGCTGTAATAGTAGAGTGCTTATAATGTGACAGCTTTTGCATTTTGCACAGGCAGTGTGTGAAGATCACATTGTGACACTCATTTGAGCCCTGTAAATAATGCAGTCATTATGTGTGTGTGGAGAAGAAATAAATCCTGGAATCCTTCAGAACTGTTCTAACATCAGCTGAGCAGCCATGTAAAGCAGCCAACTTAACGGGGGCTTTGGTTTTAGCTGAGAGATAAACCTAGATCTTGCAGTGATATGAGATGCCGTGTTAATAATCAGTATGGACCCTTGGAAGCATATAATGACATCAGAACTAGTTCAAGAATCCACAACACGCTATCACAGACGCTCACAAGATAAACACTGAAATCCTGAAAAGAAAATTTAAAAATCTTGAAAAGTTTTTTTTTTTTTTTGTAGAGATATATCTAGAAAAGAAATTGTGCATAACTGTAATGTTTACTTAATGAATGCATCTTTGTGCTTCTCTTTTTGTTTGCTGTGTGAACCTGCTGTGTGTGTCAGTGCTGGTTCAGCTAGTTTTAGAGCTCCAGAGTGAGGAGTCGTTTCGTTTTGTTTTGGATGAGATTCTCAAACAGGTGAGACAAACACTTTTACAGAGATGTAGAGAAACACACCTGTTCATCTGCACATGCAGGAGCACACTCCACATCATAAAACATTCAGCAGTACCTGTGTCACTAGCAGCATACCCTCCCAGGGTAAACAGACAGTGTGCTTATCTCCCTCTAGCTACTGTCACCAGTGGAGAGGCCTTATTTTATGAGTCATTACAAAGAATGAATTACAGGCGTCTGTATAATCAGATTATTATGCAGTAGGTTCAGAATGTATTCAGACCCCTTGAGTCTTTGCACACATTTTACTGTGTTAGATTTAATTGTAAATGGATAAAATTGATGTTTTTGCCCATAAATGTTCACTCAATTATCCTTTATGACAAAATGAAAACATGCTTTTAGAATTTTTTTTCAGATTTATTAAAAATGAAAAACTGAAATCTCTCCTTTACAGAAGTAGTCAGACCCTTTGTAGCAGCTTCAGCTTAGAGTCATCTTGGATTTATTCACTTTATCCCATTCCTTCAGGCAGATATAAGTCTGGGCTTTGGCTGAGCCTGTCACTGGCAGTCAGAGACATGCCCTGAAGTAACTCCAGTGTTTTCTTGGTTGTTAGTTTCAGGTCACTGTCATGCTGAAAGGTGAACCTTCGCCCCAGTTTCAGGGCTCTGCAGGAGACTGGGGTGAGGGTTCTGGAGCAGGGACTGGAGTAGGTTTTCTTGTGTTTGGCTGCACTCATCCTTCTCTCAGTTCTTACTAGTCTCCCTGTTCCTGCTGCTGAGATAGCATGATGCTGCCCCCCCCACCGTGCTTCACCATAGGGATGGTGTTTGCAGGTGATGGAGCAGTGCCTGGAGTTCTCCATATAGTGACATAATGCTTGTTCTGACCAAAGAGTTCAGTTTCTGTCCCATCAGACCAGAGTCTTTGTCCTCCTGCTCTTAGACCCATTAGATGCAGTGTGACAAACTCCAATCTGCGTCATCTGCCTTTCAATCGCAGCGGTTTCTGTCCAGCTGCTCGACCATAAAGACCTGACTGACTGAAAACTGCTCAGATGGTCTTCCTTGAGCAGGTTTCCCCATTTCTGTTGTAGATGCAGCTCATGTATAATTAAAGCAAATAGGATGCACCTGGTCACAATTTGAGGTGTCACAACAAGGGGTTTGAGTACATGAAAAACCTTTGAATTTTAATTCCTTTGAAAAAAAAAATACAATTGATTGGCAAAATAGCAATCATCCACACAGGATGCTCTAAATTTACAACACCATAAAGTGGAGAGGTCTGTTAAGCAGCCACTGTGTAAGAAGCTCTGGAGTAAGTTGGAGAGTTCTAGTAGTTGTAGCTTTGCCTGTAAGGCACTGGTCACCACTGTTATTCTTTAAAAATGTGACATGCTCTTTTTATCTCATGCATTCCTGGTCTAGCTGAGCGAACAGCTCACTGTAAAGGGTTTTGCGCCCACATTCAGATTCTTGGGGAGCCTAGTCGAAGCAGTTCCCACTGTGGCCTGTGTCCTGGTGACTCAGTATGGTGAGAAAATGCAACAGACACCCAGTCACATTTCACAGCTAAACAGGAGCTGGTCTAAACAGGGAAAGCTTTCATGTGAATTTAAATATTTTATATTTTTCTCCATATCAGGATGTCTCAATAACCAGAGTTTTGAAATATAATTCCTGAAATGAAAGATGTAGAACTTCTATAGTTCACTTTTGCTGATAGAGTAGAGGTGATAAATCCATATCTCTACCTTGACACTTTTCTCATTAGTGGATTGAAAAGAGGATCACTGAACCTGTTTCCTTGCTGAACTGTCCTAGAGCAAGGAAATGAACTCCTATAAAGTGCGAACCTGCTGCTCTGAAGCAGACGCTGACCTCTGGCTTCTCAGTGCAGGGGGCAATCAGGGAGGTGCGTTTTCCTTTAAGGGAGAATAAAGAATCCACAAAAAAGTTTGAATCAGGAATAAAAATTCAAGAGTAACATGGTCAGGTCAGGTCAGATCTCAGATGGCTCCATAAAATAAAAAACTAAAACGTTTACGTGATGAAGGGAAAATTCACTTCAGATGATGAGATCTAGGAATATTAAAGTTCACCTCTAGTGGAAGAAGAAAGATGTGAAAGAATATTTGATTCTTTGCGTCCGTTGTTCTCTCCAGACAGGCATATCCACAGTGCAATCAGCACAGCTTATTTGGGCCTTTTCAGCTATATCCCAAATGCATAGAAATAGAACTCGCTGCTGCCCTACATGCCAGAGGGCGTACAGGGCTCTAAGTAAGTAAGCAAAGCATAGAAATAGCTACTAATGCTGTGGCCACTTTTGAAATGGTCGTCCCCATGCTGTGTTCACCCTGCCCACTCCCTCAGCTGCAGAGAAGTGACAAAAAAGTCACCAACTTGTATTTTTCTTATTCTTTCCCCTGAACACTCTCTTCAGCTGTTATGACCTTTTTCAATTACACTCCAGCTGCAGTGAGAGAACTGTTCTGTGTCCATAAAAATTCTGCCTGCATAGCCAATCCCAAGACTACACAAGTTAGTAATACATGTTCGATCAACCTTTCCCCTGAAATTCTCCATATGTGAGGATATATTTATATCTGTATGTGCCATTCTCCAGGGTAGTTTGGTGTGCCGACAGCGCACCTCATCACCCCTCCCATGACGGAATCTCTGCTACAACAGCCTCCATGATGTCTGTCTGCTCACTGAATCATTCTCTGATCAGTGGATGCTGTTAATCATCTTCAGATGTGTGTGTGCGTTGTAGTGTGTTTGTGTCATGTCTTTGTTGGCAAGGTTCAGTATCAGCCTTATGTCGAATGTGCAGGCATCATATTTATTTCAGTATGCCACGTGTGTCCACCTCCCATGTATTTTCATGAGTTTTACAAGCTCCCCTGAGCAGCCATAGGTAGGTGATGGGTTGTCACAGTGCTGATGCAAAATGCAAGCTGCCCCTGTTGACTGTGTGTGTTTGTGTGTGGCCTGTCACTCAGCAAATCTCTGTGGGGATGTTTGGACTAATAACAGCAGTGTGGCATTGACAACGTAAGGCCAGAGTGCCCGAGACTTTTCACTCTCTCCCCGACTCACGTCCTGTCTGTCTCCCTCTTCCCTAAAAGAGGGAGTAGGGAAGGGGGAGGAAGCATTAATGAGATAAGGAGAGAGGAAGGTAAAGACAATGAGGAAGATAAGGGAAGGAAAGAGGAACTGCAGGTTGAGATGGCAGCTCAGTTATCTGACAAGACTACACATCGATGTACCATTTTGTTAGGTCAGTCTGCACTTCCAGCCTTATTCCTCTGCAGACATTTGAAGTACAGAAAAAAAATATTTTTGTGCTTTTGGTGGCGATTTATTTGGTTGGACCAAACAAATAAATGTTGTATGTGGGAAACACTGGAAGCTGAAAGCGTAAAAAACAAGAGATGAGACAGAGATGTGTTTAGTTAAGCAGGGTGAAGCAGCAAGTGGAGAACAAAGCAAGAAAATCACAAGACGAAAAGGCACAGCTTCACTGTGGGCAGCAAAACAACGGACAAAGCTAATGAAAAAAACTTTCCCTGTCAAAGAAAACCTGTTTAGTCTTTTTTGTTTCAGTTCTCTGTGTGTGTGCATCATAAAACGTGATGTTAAACAAGAGTCATCCTTCACTCTTATATTTGGTTCCTTTCATTTGCATCCTCTGTCAGTCAAGGTCTTATCTCTCTCCTTCCACTCTCTGTCTCTCCTCATGCCAGGCTCTCATCTTGGTTGCCTCATATATTTTGGTTTAATCAAACATGTCTGGGAGCCTCTCCTGCCCCACATGGGTTTGATCTGCTTCACAGAGCAGCTGGGCCTGGCTCTCCACCTCTGTCATCTCTTTCTCTCTTTATTCTAGACTTGCTGAGTCTCTGCTTCTCTGTCTCCTCTCACCTGTAGTGCTGCCCTGTGCTTTAACCCTGGCTACACTGTGTGCTGACACCTCTCTGTGTGTTTGTGCCTCCCCCTCCAGCTTCTGTACCCTTATTTTCTCATACTTTTGCACTCTAATGCTGTGATTATATCCACATTAATCCAGTAGTTTGGTTATTATTGCTGCCATGTAAACGCTCACGGTTATGTTGCTCACATTAAGACACTTGACCAACAGCTTTGGTTCTTTAATAAGGTTTTCCATGCTGTTCCAATACATCGATCCTTTTATAAAACTGTAGTGTACTTCTGTATCATGTATAGTGACCATAGTGTGATGGGGGCATTGGCACCATGGCAGAGACCACATACCGTATTTATTCAGGGTTTTCCTTTCATTTGTCACCTGTCTGAGTTTCTCACTGTTCTTTCGTCTCTCTGTGAGACTATGCGTACATGGCTCTCTCCCCTGTATTTGACTTACACTCTCTCGCCCTCTAGAATTCTCTTGACCACTGACTCAGCCTTTCTAGCACTGCCTCTCTCTTATCTTTCTCTTTTGCACCATCGCTCTGTCCTTTGTCATCCTATTTTTTTCCCTTTGCAAATCTGAGTCATGGTGTCTCTTAGACAGTGCACTCCAGAGTCTCTTGCTCCTGTCTGCTGTGCTCAGACAAGCGCCTCCTGCCCTGCTCCAATATACTTTTTTAATCTTCTCTCCCTGCCTACCATTTTACTGCACTCCCTCCCCAATAGCCAGTCTTCATTTCTTTCATGTTCATGGCAGCTTTTACCACCAGTGTTGCCTCTGCAGTTGTCTGATAAGGTGAAACTCAGGTGCACGTTGTCTGCTTTATTGTCTTGTTGCTGTTGTTGTCTTTTTCTCTGTACGTCTCTCAAATTATTTTACTTTTACCTATTTCTCTCTCTCCTGTGAATTTTTCTCACCCCCTTACACACACACACACACACACACACACACACACAAGGTTTTTTATTGTTAATTAAGAATATGGGTATCTTAGACACATGGCTGGATTAAACACACTGTATTTCAGTTGTTCCCTTCATATGTGAGATATTTATTTATTATGGTTGCACCAACCTAGTTTCCAGCCGGTTGTGTATGTATCCTCTTCATTTATTCAGTCTAAAGCTTCATCTGTTTACTCTCTGATCTCCCATATCTGTTCACCAGTGCCCTTGCTCGATCGTTTGTGTTCAGCCTTGCTTTACCCAGATGAAGGACTTAAGGCTTCAGTCCTGTATGTGTGGCTGAAACTGTTCAGGACAGCTGGCGGCTCGGCGGTCCGGTCTTTGGCTACTGTCATCAGGGACAGAGTGTGTATCCTGTTGCTGCAGACCTTGACCAACGCCGGCTCCCCACAGCTCATCAATAGCTGTGCTGGTGAGAAAAACATCTGTCAGATTTATTCATTTATCATTATTTTTATGGGTTATTTGAAGACAAAAACACTTTAATACAAATGTTAAATGGGATGCACAGGTGACATTCAGTACATTTTACAAGATGAATTTAACATCTAATGCTGGAAAAATGACAATGATAGAAACCACACATATTTGATAACATACATTAAATTGTTCTATTGAGAAAATTAAAATATTCTTCTTTGAACTGAAAGCTTTAATCACCACATGTGTGTGGAGTGAGTTTTGTGCCTGTTTCACTCTGGAGATTTTTTTTTTATAAACATTAGTGAGTGCATCAGCTGCCGGAGTAAAAATCTGCATTAGTTATTGGCCTCATTTACATTTATAAAGCACTAAATGCACTGAGTGAGACTGAGTTCTTTTCATCTAAAGGTTGTTGAAGTAGTATAGTAATATAGGGACGTATGCAAAATACAATTTCCAAGTTAAGGTCAGGGGAGGATGTTATAAAAATTGCATGAAACCTTCACCTAAGCACAACAACTGCCTTAATGACAGTCTGTGGAAAAGGCTATTATGAATTTGTTGTCATGTATGAAACATATAGCCTCACTCCAGGCTGAGAAATAATGTAGGATGAGGACAATTATGGTATGGACTTACAAGAGGAATAAAAGACTTTATAGTGCGGATGGAAATTATGTTGTTTCACGTCCAACCACAGTCTAGCTAAGGGCGAGGCAGGATGGAAAAAGAGGAGGGATTATACTG
>NW_018128222.1:170511-207027 GCF_001952655.1 Monopterus albus
AGGCTCGCCAGCGTGTGCTTTGATGATAACCAGAATAGAGGTTATGCTAGGTGCAGAGGAGTTATTGAAAATAAAATATAGCCATTATCTTCTAAAAAATTGAAGTTGCTATATCACTATATAGACTTGAGAGAGAAGTGGGATGCTGTGTTGGCTTGGAACAGAGGTGCAAGGGTGGTTCACCCCAGTTTTTAGAGTAGCCGCATTTGAGCTGTTGCTCTTGTTGTGTGTAATTTAAATTGATTTAATCTTGATAAGCTCTTACCAGTGCCGCTGAGAACAGCAGCGTGGAGCAATTAGACAAGACTAATGTTTATTTTATGTGATTGTATGTAGACTATTCAAAGCACTTCTATCAAAATAGAATGCACTTTTCCTCATGTTTAAAATGATGTCTGTTTTCCTGCTTCATTATGTTGTCTCCAGATGGCGAGAATGGAAAAGAACATCCAAACAGCTGTCCTACATTTAATTGCTAATAACATAACTGATTATTGCATTGTGTTTTCATCTGAGTTATATGTCTACTGTATTTGTCCTAAGTGTGAAACTCAAATCAATGACGTGATGGAGGGCCTCAGTGAGCTCGTGTGCCTCCATCTCTATGGCACCGTAACGTTTGGACTTTGGGTGTTGTTCATTACACACGTTTGATGTATCTGCATGTTGTATTTTTATGATCTTTCCTAAGGCTTCTTCCATTTTGTCTCCCATGTGAGGGCGTTGTCCTAATCACCAGGGTTTAATGTGAATTGTCCTGACCTTTTGTAAACTCAGTTTAAAAAAAGGCTACAGTATAAGTATTATTTTGTATTTTATGGTTTGGCAATTTACATAGTGCATTTTTATGATCTCTTTATGCCTCTGTGCTGGTGATATCTGTGGCCGGAGACATTTTGTTTTTGGGTTGGGTTTGCCAATGCAGCAGGAAAACTAGGAAAAGGACTTGTCTATGACAGTGATGCTACAGATGCAGTAGTATCAGTGCAGGCATAATACCAGATTATTAAAAACAAACAGCAAGAAACAAAGACGTTTCTGCATTTCTGTTCATGCATATTGTATCTATTTCCTTGACATGTCTTATTATTAATGTTACACTTTGTATAGTCAAGGCAAGACAACTTTATTTAGATGGCGCATTTCAGAGACAGTTCAAAGTGACATTAACAACATCAGAAACAATAAGCACAGGCTGTAAATATAATTTATACATATGTTCAGTTGGTAAAATGTTACCATGTAAGCATATATTTGTCATCACTGTAGTTTCCACACTTGTTTGTTAGGCCTGCTGTGGCTGCTAGTGCAGCATGGAGAGACGGTGTCAGTTCTGATGAACACCCCTGGCCATCAGATCGTGTGCAGTGAGAACCAGAACATCTGCACGAACAACAGCCAGAACCTCAGCCAAAACCAAGAGCAACAGCCCACTGGCCACTGCCCTCTGCCTCTCTTACTGAAAAAGGTCTCTGTCCAAACATCCTGCTCCCACTCCCAAGACCTGCATTCTGGGACTGACAGTAATCATAACAAGAAGTTCTAATCCTGGATTAATGTACCTTTGAATAGGGATTCAGGGGGGTTTACTCTGGACAAGTATGGGTGCTTCATGTGTGGGAAATCAATGTGTAGATTATATCTAATGAGATTTTTCTCAGTGATGACGTGTATTACAGCACAGCTTGTGATGTAGGTAGATTTTTGTGGATCATCGGTGTGTGATCAGTGGGGCGGCTGCGGCTCAGGAAGTAGAGTGGATTCATGGACTCTAAGAAAATTCATTAACTGTCTTCCAGTTGCTGCTGAGTGGTGATGAGACATTGCAGGTGACCAGTGCTAAGTGTATTGCATCCATCCTGGTTCATTCTCCTAGTCAGTACAGTGCTCCCTTCATCGAGGCTGACGTACCTGGTGATAAACACACACACACACACACACACACATTTGGTTTCTTCCCCTTCCCCTTTTGACTCATTGTCTGCCTAAAGGTTTAAAAACTTCCCCTACTTTTTATCTTTTTGTTGCTTTCTCCGCCTCTTCATCACAGTTGAGATTATATTTGTGTTGCACCAGAATTTACCATCCTTTTATGTGTACCCTGTTCTAAATTTGCATGAAAATATGACACAGTATTTTGGTTGTGATATGATGCTGCTGCAGCAGAAGTGTATTAGGGTGTAGCAGCAGTGTTCATTTCTCTGTTTTATTTCTTTAGCTTCACACAAGTTATTTTATAGATTCTTTTTTTTTTTCCTTATAGAGTTTCTGTTTGACCGTCTGGCCAGTAGCAGTGAGGTACTTCTGTGGTCTGTCTACAGCTGTTTGCTGCTGCTGACCGAAGACCCATTATTCTTTTCTCAGTGTCACTCTGTCTATGGTGAGAAGGCTTAGACACATTAGAAAACCCTACCAAGATGCAGTGCATGTGATGTCAGACTCTCTTTAATTCTGCAGCACTTCAGTCTCGCTCCACAGAAATACTCTGAAAAACAGTTCGGCCTTCATTTACTAGTACACAGGATATCTGGTATAGCCACTCCTTGAGCTATTAGGCCCTTGTTCTAGTTCAGTATAAACATGAGATCATTACAGGAGATTCTCTGTAGCAGTAAATGAGAAAGATGTACCACTACCACTGTTCGTTTGACATACTGTACACGACTGTGTGTGTTGGTGTGTCTTTGTGCTTTTGGCCTCTATACATTTATGAGCAGGATGTTTCTTCAGCCTATAGCCTAGTAGACATTAGTCAAAGCACTGAGGTCTACCAGCCTGGTTGTCCAAAGCTGAGTCAAGTATTTCTTGCAATGTGTCTACGGTATGTGTTAGGTATTGAGTCCCTGGTGCGGAGTCTGAAGCAGGCTCTGCGGCTGACCAACCTGGAAGTGCAGAAACAAGGTCTGCTCCTGCTTTCTGAGATTCTGGAAAGGTGAGACTGGTCTGTACATTTTTCTTCTTTACCAGAATGACTTTACTGCACTGGACATACAGCTCTATTGAAAAGTCCTGCATGGAGCTTCTTTGCTCAGTGACTAAAAATTATGTTACTACACCTCAGCGGCTCTACTTTTTCAAAAGAAGAATAGACACAGCTGCAGCAAATTAAAGTAATTATGGTTTAATTAAGGTGTCCCAGTTAGCTGCAGCTGTCATCCAGGCTGACACTTCTGCAGAAAGGTCCCTGCTGCAAATGCCAGTATTGTTGTACCTACAGTGTGTATGTTAAAGGATAGTTCATCTATATCACAATAAAGCTCAACTGATAGTTTATTGTGATTTATCTGCTGATAAGACTAAAGCTGCATTGAAAGAAAATGAAGAATAACAAAGAAGACACGGCGCTGCTCAGCAGCAGTACTCGGTGATCTGTGGGTCTCAGTGAACAGATTTCAGTGGAAATGCTTTGAACTGAAGAAACATTTTGGGGCCTGTTCATGTATCACCATTAATGCCATACCCTAATTAACTCTGTTGATTTGACATAATGATCATGTGATAATGGAGTTATGCTGTAGGCCACTGAAATGTCACTACTTAATGTTTAGGTAGTAGTTGTGAAGCTTCTGCATGTTAACATCACCAGAACCACACACACATTGAAGATAATGTTTTTTAAACCATTGTATGTTTGTTCACAAACTCATCAGCATGTACAACATCAGCTACACCAACAGGGAGAAGCAGCTTCCTTTAAAACTTGTAAAATACGGTGCAGTGGGGAGTTTAATTAGGTTTATATTAACAGTCTACTGGTTTGCAGATGAAGGTGTATCACGAGCCAGTAAAACACTGTCATATTTCTGCAAGGTTGACCTAATTTTAATGGAATGTTCCAACCATCACATGGCAATGACACAGGGAATGAGAAATTTCAGATGTCGAGGGTAATTTGTCCTTTCCACTGAGTGGAACAGTAAGAACATTAGCTAGGCCAGGGCTCTTAAAATGCTGAACAAACTAAAGTGCATGTGAGTGTGTGTGTGTGTGAGAGAGAGAGAGAGAGAGAGACTGGAGTATTCTGTAATTTGGCCACGGATGTGGGTGGATGTTTTTTTTGTATGTTAGCAGCTCCAGTGCAAAGCACCAATGTGTATGTGGTCATGTTTGTGTGGACCTTTGTCATTTCTCTGCACCTTCTGTTGTGGAAAAAGTGAATCACAGCTGCTGCGGCTCTGCATCGTGGACCAGAGACATACAGTACAGTACTCTGGTGATCTTTGGATGCCAATAGGTCACTGTTGTCAAAGGGGGGTGGGGGGTTTCATGACAGCTCAGCAAAAGCCAAAGAATGGTAGATCGATGAGGAAAATGAATACTGTCATTTTTAATGTACCTTTTTTGACATCCGTATCAAAAACATATAACTAGTGAAAGGCTGCTGCCTTCCTCTGCATTTGGCAGAGTTACTGACTCATCTAGAAGTCAGTGCTAAGCCATTTTTAACTGTCTTGCTCTTGAATTGTTTGCTTTCAACAGTGATTTTAGTAGAATATATCATAGATGCCAGTCTAGGCTCTGTTTCTCTAGCTAGCAGACAACTATCTAACAGTGGCGCAGACTGTTTATACATTTTTGGTTTTTCAGGCTTCAGCACATTCAGTGTGAAACAGTAAGTCTCAGCTTGAAGTTGAGTAGGTTTGGATCACTATAGAATGGACTTTGTGGGAGAACTAGGCCTTTTAACATATAGTGGCTTCACACTTAATTGGAAGGTTAGCTACTGAATGTTTCTTGGGTGTCCTTTTAATGTTAGCTCATGCACAAAAGAGAGCTTCACCATCCAAGATGCAAAGTGTCTGTGGATGTCTATGGGTTGAAGTTGTTGGCTGCAAACGGTTTTCAACAAAAGCCTTTAGAACAGAAAATATTTATGGACTGGTTATGAATGCACTGTAATTTTAATGGGTTGTCACGGTGGTGCATATATGTGTGTCTGTGTTTGTGTGCGTTTACAGACAGCCCCCGAGTGTGCGTCTGTTCCCTAGTGGACCAGGGTTTGTGGCGGTTTCAGAGGCTGTGAGAGTCGGAGTCTCCTCCTCCTGCCTGGTTGTAGCTACACAGGCTGCCAGCACTGCCGCCATCCTTTTCAGGTATACACAGACACACATACTGTAGATAAATGACTTGCATATCATCAAGGACACTTGCACAGCTACAGTATGTCCTGAGGATTTTAAACTTTTTATTGTGATTGACATGAATGGGTGCTGTGTCTCAGTAGAGTCCTCTCAGACACGTTACTGATCAAGGACTAGTGAATGATTGAAAGCAAACGGGTACAATATCCCATTCATTTACACACACTGCCAGTTGCTTAGTCACTTTCTCTCATCACCAAATGAAAACACATACACAGTACACATAGACCACCCACATGTGTTTGCATGCTCACTAGTGAGCACATACGCAGATGCAGAAACGCAATAGACTTGTAGATAAACTGTTGTAGGTGCTGTTTGAGAGACACTCATAAGCCTGTTTGCCCATTGCCTCCTTCCCTTCTGACCTACCTATCATTCATTTGTATTCATATGTATTTAATACTGGTTTCTTTCCTCTGTATAAATGTCTGTCCCTTTTTAATTTGTCCAGACTAAACCACCAGTCCATACCAGTCCAGTACGGGGAGGTAGAAGGACTGGTAGAGGCCATCACACACAGACTCACTGAGCTGCCGCTACCCTCCGCTGGCCATCGGCGAAGCTCTGTGAGTTAGTCTTGATTTATGTTTTGTCCACAAATATAAAATGCAGAGTTATGAGCTAGGAACTTCATAAACTGGTGGTGAAGAGAACTGCCTATGCTTCCTGTCTGACACCTTTGTTGAGACTGTTTCCTGTGCTTATCACTAGACTTTAAAAATGTCACTGTCATAGCTGCTGTTGATGCTATCTGGTGTCATGCCAAGTCAGATTTTATTTGTACAGCCTGATATCACATCACAAATTTGCACCAGGGGGCTTGTACAGCATATGGCACCCTGTGTCCTTAGACCCTCAAATGAATCGAATCTCCTCCCAAAGAAGAGCAACAGAGCAGGGATCCCTTTTCTAGGACAGATGGTGCAGTCGATGTCGTGTACAAAATAAACCATCCTCATAGATTTACAGTATGGACAGTCAGAATACCAACATATGTATATTGAAATCATATCATTATGAAGAATATGATCCTGGAGGATGAGCCAGTAGACCTGGGCCACATGACCTCCCCTCCAGACAAAGACCTGGTAGGAGGACAGACTACACACAGCACTGATACACACAGGGGAAGAAAACAAAAACACATTAGAAAGAGGGAAAAGGGCAAAGGGAAGAAAGGAATATTCAGGAAAATTAACAAAATGAGAGAGAGAGAGAATAAGGGGCTGGGACTGCTGAAAGACAAGGATCCAGATCCAGACATTTAAACGGGCTCCGACAGCCGGAGGAGAGAGGGGTTGGCATTTATTCACATTCCAACTTAGCAATTACTTTAATCACACTGAGGCACAGTACAGATTCACCAAATGTCATTGGGACCTGTAAGGTGAATATTCACTGAAGAAACAGAAGGATTTTCAGTGTTTTTGAGCTCAGGTTTTAATAGAGGAGGTTTGCTTTTCTTTTTTTTAGATGAACTTTTAATGATTTCCTCCAGGAGATCTCTGGGATGATGTGCTTTGAATACAATGATTGGTGTCTTTGTGATGTGATTGGGTTTGTTTGTCTCCTGTTCTGCTTCCATTCTCTCCTCTCATCCTGTTTGTTTTTCCCCATCTCTCTCTGTTATCCTCTAGGGGCATCTGAAGGGGTCAGACCCCAGCAGCCAGATTTCTAGGTCAGAAGTCTTTGCGCTCCAGGCCCTGGTCTGTTTTCAGGCTGCCTGCAGGTCAGCACATTGTCAAGTCACATGTTCAAGTGGATAAATAGGGTCATTGTGCAAATTCAAGGGTCAGTATACTGATGCACTAATGTACAGAAAGTGTTCAGTTTCATTGTTTAATGATCCTTCACTTAAAATGTGTGCCCTAAAGCTTCGTTTGGTCATATTATTTACAACATTTGTATTAAAAGCACTTGGCTCAATTATTGTGTTGAATTGTGTGAATATTAGTGGAGTCACTGGACTAAATATCTTCAGTCAACCAGCAGCTTAGTGAAGTCTTTGGTTTGTGTGTGTGTCTGTCTGTATTCTTTTTGTGTATAAAGTTGTGTATGTGTGTGTCCAAGGTTGGCTGAGGAGTGTGCATCAGAGCCTGTTCTGAAGGAGAACACATTCACGGCGCCGTCTAAACACAGCCACACTCAGGACTCACTGGAGTCTCTGTGCCAGTGTCTGCTTCGCTGCTGCGACTCCATCTGGATACCCACCGTCATTGTGAGAGATGGACACACACACACACACACACAGAGGCTCACATCCAGTTCATCATCTTCTCATCTGAACCTTCTATCTCTCTGTCACTTACGCTTGCAACCAAACACTTGAGAAAATTATCTTGCTATGTGCCCATCTCTGTCCTGGGAAATAGGTCACACTGATTATCCTGCTCTGTCTGGCGGTTCCTCTAAATGACTACATTAACAGGCGTAGCCCCACAGCCTCTGTCCTCATTAGCTCTGTGTACACATGGACATTTGTACCTATCGATCAGTGCCTCTGCTGTAGAGCCACCAAGTGGTTTGTTTTTATTTTATTTTTTTATGAGGTTTGTTTTTAAGTTGGTTTTCACACCAACAATCAACTGGACAAAAAAGGTTTATACTTTGTATTTTGATTCTTTGCGTGTGATTTCCTGTGAGTAGAGGATGTGTGAGCGTACACCCAGCGCTCAGGTACTGCAGTACTTCTACTCCATCCTGTCGTCCCAGTTCACCCTCCTTCCATCTCTCATGCCCGTCTTTGCTAATAAACTAGGTGAGTTGGGCAACACTGCATCATATAACATCAAATTAACAGCATGCTCTCCATGATTTGGTTTTTGCTGACAGTGTATGTTCTTCCATTTGCACTGGCTCACATTGCCAGGCTGGGGGTGATGATCTTGATGAAGCTATTTTCTAGATATTCTGCCTGATGTCTGTGCAGATTGTCAGTCATCCTGGTCATTGTAAGATGAAAAAAACTTCAACTGGTCTAGATCCCTAGGTCGAAAAGTCAGTCAGAACTGATGAAGCCTGTTGGATGAGAGGTGAAACGTCTTCGGCCTAGAAATCTAGTCCAGTTGATGTTTTTCAGTATTCTGCCTGATCTAAAATGTAAGAATATTTCCTCCTTACTCAGAGGACTTCTAAAGGCTGACAGACCTTGGAATATTATAATGATGGCACACTGTATGAGAAAAATACCATCGTTGAGTAGCTGCAACAGAAGCACTGTTACTACACTGAATTAAAACATTGGATAAAGTCATGAAATATAAGACAGCCAACATTTAAATATCCTGAGTTACTTGAGGACTATTTAAGAATAAAGAATATAAAGTCTGTTAAATCACCAATCGTCACTGGTCTTGCCAGTAACATATGGCACCAACCTGTAATGCAGTGAAACTAGAGGCCTCTGTCTACAAGCTTATTTCTAAACAAGCCTGTTGTTTTAATGCAGATTTGCCAATTAAACATCTTGCTTACAATACATTTTGCTTGAAGTCTTAAATGTCTCACTAAATTAAATCAGCAGCAACAGGAGCAGTTTCACTATAAAGCTCTGTTCCCAGCTAATCATACAAAGATACGTCAACTTAATCGCATTTCATTATCCCATAATAGATTGCCTCTGAACCACTGAACCTTTATGTTTCTGTAGTAATGTTTAATGGAGTAAACGATTTAAAACGAAGACAGAAACAACAAAGCCACGAGCTGATTCTGCTCTCATCAAAGCAGGAGCTACGTAAATACCTGATAGTGTCCTATCACTGTAGGGGAGAAACTGAGCAATCTGTCCCAGGCTGGTAGTCCACATGATGAACCTCACTAACAGGAAACGTGTTGCCTCGGGCAGCTAGACAAGCCAGTGTAGCGGCATTAAAACAAAGCATAAGCTTTATATTTATGCCCCAAGCTGTTAACAACAAATAACGCTTTTCTGCAGATATGACTGAGGAGTCCTCTGCTGGTGAGCTAGTGGCTTGAAATGAAAACCTTCCTCTAATAAGTGAGGGATGCTCTTTCTCTCTGCGGCACTGAAACAGCCAAGACATTAAATGCAGCTTTATGAAATGCTTTTTCCCCATAGAGTTACACTAGTACTGTGTCCCATAACCTTCGGTGTAGCCCTCCGATTCCCCCCAAGGGTAGTTTTAGATTATCGTTTAAGGGGGAATGTAGCTTGAAAACTAATGTGGCATTAAAACAGTTTTGCGGATCATGGACCCATGGACATTACATTTGCTAGAGAAAACTGTATTATTACATTTAGATGCAGCAGATCATTTTCTGTGAGAGCAGCAACTCTCTGTAGAAATAAGGAACCACATAACATGCAGCATTTTTAAAATCAAACGTAAAGTAGGCTTAAAACCTAGGAGGACATATACTCCTTGATTGAGCTGATGTTTTGATAGATGAGCTCGTTTAGGTGTTGTAAACCCTCCTGATAGTGCTGTTAGCTTTGTTATGTACAAAATACTTTTTCACATTTGTCATTTTTAGTTGTTTTGGGACTGTGGCGCTAACCCAGCACACTGACACTGATGTTGTTAACATCATGTGCACTGTCTCATAACGGTGCACAGAGACTGAGTCATGTGACTGATTCCTGGCATAATGATGACAGGTGTTTCTTTCTCTCTCCTCCTTAGTCTGTCACAAGCCTCTATACTTTATTCCAAACCACTGAACTGCCAGACTCATGTTTACAACACTGAGCTCTTTTTTTTTTCATCAGCATGTTCTTTTGTTGTCCTTAGAGCTATACAGGAGATTTATGTGCCTTTCCTTAGTGTTCAGCTGTTTGTTGTAGAATTTATCTTGCGGTTTGTGTGTAGTTTATCATGTTTTTGTTACTGTTCTCCCTGTGATGTACTGTACTATGTAACATTACCTCACTCTTCCCTCCAGCATCCTCTGGTTTCTACCGGCTGGCTCTGGAACACAAAGCCCTCTTCTGTGTGGGAAACAGGTACAATGCAACACTGAGGACACACACTCATGCACAGCAATTACTCTTACAAAGCACCGCTGTCTGAAAGCTGTGTGTATGTGCGTGTCCGCATGTGTGTGTGTGTTAAACCACAGTGCCTCAGAATGTTTAGTTCTTATTACCATTTGCAGTCAGAGCACAGTGAACAGTGAGCCAGAGAGCACTACAGAGGTTTCTGTCATTTCTGAGGCACTCTGTCTACTTTGTTCCAATAAGCCAGCCTTCCTAGCAGCGTGTCCTTCTCAGAGCAGCGGCTCTGCAACTTCACAGCCTACTGTGTTTTTTGATTTGGTGTATGTAAGCATGTCTGCTTTTCTCTGTGCAGCTGTTAGTGTGTCTTTGCTTTTGTGTGGTCATAAATGTGGTTAACGCAGTATACTTTTGCCCCACTGTTCTAAGCGGTAATGAAACTGAGCCATACCGTATCTGTGTCACGGTATGGCTGTGTCATATTTGAAAGGACTAAGTTTAGGCACACATTGTCTTGTGTCTTGTAGTTGATTTTTCACTATATTGACCATGTACTGTGGAGGATGGCTGCAGTGTTTGCCCTTATTTCCTCTGTATTTCACTCTGCATTCTTTCTACTGTTGTTTCTTTGTAATCATGCTTAGTTTGTGTACTTCTCCTTCAATTCTTTCAGGAACACAAATCTGAATACATCGTGCTGTGGTTTTCTACAGAAACTCAGTATGTGTCTGCTTTCCCAATCAGACCCTGCTTCGGGCGCCTGCTACCACGGTATGCAAATACACATGCACATGTGAACCACACACAGAGCAACTACCCAGTTGTTCCTGTCAGTTTCCAAGCAATGATGTCATGCTACCACTTATCTGAGGCTGTTGAGCTGTTGAATAGAAGTGATGACAGTGTTCAAGATGTGCTTTGTGTGAAAAGGTCAGGTGAGGCCGGTTGTTCAAATCATATTCTTCCATAGCCAAAGAAGAAATGCTTATGATGTATAATAAGAGTAATTCTGTCTGATTACTTTGGATATAATCAGACAGTAGTAAAATGGATAGATGAAGGTAATGTTGAACAAATTAAACAGACTTTAGGTGGCATTTATTGAATGAATCAAACTAAATTGGACACAAAAAATCATCTTATTCATTTTTCTAGAATCACAGTCATAAGCTGACAAAAGTGTATTACAGTAAATAAGTAGTTTCATTAGCGTTTTTCTTCTGTATCTGTTCATGGCATTCTCTTTCTTTCTCCTCTCCTGTGCACTTTCTCTCTTCTCTTTACCTTATCTTCACACATCTATAGTGTTAAACAGGATTCTCGTCCCTAATAGCGAGGCCTGTTCTCTGAAGTCAGGTAGTGTCCTGTTCAGAAACAAGGGTCTCAACGCCAGATTAGCTGGCTCGTCCAACTGTGTCAGTGACATCTGTGACAACGCAGGTCGAGCCGTTGCTCCTGAGACTAAAGTACATTTCATTAGAACACATTACATATTGCAAGAAATTTCAGGGAAGTGAAGTTGCAACTGAGTTAAAACACATTTCAGATCAGAGGTATGTTGACACTGAGACCAGAGTTTTGAGATAATGGGATGTAAGAGTTGAGTAAGTGTGTGTGTGTGTTTGTCTGTGGGTTTGAACAATGAGCTAGTCTCCTGTTTTTTTTCTGCCTCTCAACATCTTCCTCTCTTCCATCACCGTTATCTGTTTCACTTTAATTTTCAGCCTCTTGTCTTCTCTCATTTCTCTTTGCCCTCATGTTTCTTGTTCAAAAAGTTCATTTTATCTTTGTTTTAAACTTTGTTTTCCAGGTTTAAACACATTAGTTCTGTCTCTCTTCAGCAGCTTGTTGTGTGCACTCTCCATGTCAGTGTTTTAATTGTGTCTTTTGCTGATTGAATTTCTCTTCGATATTGCTAATTAATGGTTATTAAAGTGTCACTTGTACTTTTGTGCTGCTGTCTGATAATTACCTCTCTTCTCATTTCTGTTTTTCTGCTTTGTAGGTCTGTTTGGTGTCTTTCCTCCATCATCTGTCCTCTGTTGTCTTCTTCTCTCTCCCCGTTGTCCCTTTGAGACCCCCAGTATTCCTTTGAGACGCCTTTCTGTTCTTCTTCCTGCCTCCCTTCTTAACTCTACCACCAGTTCCCTAGAGGGTGATGGCTGCATTGGTGGCTGGTGTCCTCATTTTTCTCATGGTTCCTAAACAGTGCCATTATTTCTTCCCCTTTGTGCTCAGTGACTCACCCCGATCACTGCGCTCTGTCTTGCCATGGGTCTGTAGCCTTTAGCATAATGGCCATTTCCCCCGCTGGTTCTTCCTCATATTTATCTCTCCTCTTCTTTCTGTATTTCTTTACCTCCTATTTCCTTCCTTGCATTGTTCCCTTCCTCTGGCTGATTGGTAGTCTCACTCCCCACATGTATCAGTGATCCTTAACCCTTTCTGCCATCTCCTTGTACCTACTTTGTCACTACTCTGTCCCTGCTATATTGTGATTACCTCGTACCTGCAAGAGGTTGCATTGCTCAGCACCATTTTCTCTGTTCAAGTGCCATGTTTCTGGTTCCATTCTCTTTGTTTTATTGCCTTTGAGCTATTTATTAGTTGCATCTCATTCTCTTCTCCACCATCCCTTGCACCTTTCTCTCCTCCTCTTTCTCCAACTTACTAAAGACCACCCAAAAATGGAGACCATATCGCAGTGCAGGTAGTCCTACTCTTTTATCCATTTCAGAAAAAGTTCTAAAGTCCCTGCTGTGCTTCCCCTTTGTCATCATCCATCCATTATCTATACCGCTTCTCTTGTGGAGGGTCACAGGGGGCTGGAGCCAATACTAGCAGACACTGGGCGAGAGGTAGGGTGAAACCTGGACAGGTCACCAGTCTATAGAGTCACCTTTATACTGTACCTAACCTGCATGTCCTCATTGGGGGAAGGAGCCAGAGTACTTGGAGGGAACCCCACACGGGCAGGGGGAAAACATACAACCTCCACACAGAAGTGCCCCATTCAGCCATGAGGTTTGAACCCAGAACCTTCTTGCTGTGAGGCGACAGTGCTAACCACTGTGCCGTCTTGCCCGTTGCCTCGGTCTCACTGTCTCACTGTCTCACACCGCCCCCTCCTGTCTCTCATCTCCTTTCATTCATGTTTCGATGTTTTTCTTACTGCTCCCTTTGATGTTACACCTATTATTTCACATGCTTTCTTCATCTTGTCTTTCTATTCTTTAGGGATATCGTTTTTGAAAAATGATTTTCAACTTTGCCAGATTACATAACATAGCTTTTTCAGAGAATGTTATAAATTGCATTTAAGCGTCCACGTCTCGGTTAGTGATGGATACTGGCGTTATGCTTTGATAAATCATAGATATTTGGAAAAAGTCCAAAGTCTGTGTAACCAGTCATTTTCACACCCAGATGATTTTTTTTTTATAAACCACAGCTTTGGCTTAGCTTTAGTCATATAAGTACAGAATCAATGAGTGTTGGTCTGTTGATGAAGCCTCAGTGCCTCTGCTGCTGTGCTTTACTCAGTTCAGTCCATCTTTCTCCTTCAGCCTTATCCCTTCTTCTTTCTTCTCATGTGTCTCTCTCATTCACCCTCTCTCTTTGGCCTTCTCCTCTTCCTGTTTCTCACTTTGATTATTAAACCCACTTCCCTTCTCTTTCTGTTTTATTTCCTTGCTCATCCCCCCCCAGATGCTGAGGAAGTGGAGAGTCTTCTTCTATACAGCCTTCCCTCTCTGTGCTGCCGCCTGTCAGACTGGCCCTCTGTGCTGTGTGAGGCCGTGGGGCTCCAGCTGTGTGACTATAAAGGACCGAGGGCCACTCAGTACTGTCTGGTGATAATACTGCACCTTGCCCTGCAGCAAGGAGACAGGTAGTGTGGAGCACACACATGGTCTGGCCTGGTGACTGGCTAGGCATTCTTAACACTAGTGCTTCAGAAAGCTGAAAAAGGAGAATGGTTTTCTAAATGTTCAGCTTATTAAGAGGGAAATCCTTGTTCAGTTTAATATTGAGCAGGTGTTGAGGAAAAAAAGTCATGTTCTGAGCTGGTATTTTTGTGGAAATAGAATAATTCAGTTAATATTTCAGCACCAGAAAAAACATTTCACTGATTGTTAACATTTGTTCCTGGTACTGCTGCAGATTGGTTTTGCCTGAAGCATAGTTGGATACAGAAGTACTGACTTTGTGCTGCGTTACCAGTGTCCAAGACGTGTCTTTGTTCCTGTCTTGGTGACTGCTGAGTAGCTCTTGGTAGCACTGTATTATCTGTGCTATGGAAAATGTTAACAAAACTCTTCGTACTAGTTTGTGCTCCAGTTTTATCTGTATATAAACTTAAAAGTGTGGCTACATATAAGTAAAATACAGTGTATAAGTAAGTATATATTTTATAGATAGCTATAGGTGCTTAGGAAGATATCTGACACTTTAATTGTGAATTGTCCACATTCATTATTAATCTGGATATAACAGATGTTTATTGCTTTGATGTGATGCCCCTGAAAGCAGAAAAGACAACACTTGATTTTTATTACTGCACTGAAAATACAGAATCCCGGTGGATATTCAGTGTCACATCACAGCTTCAGAATTATATAAATACATTTCTCAGTTCTGCCAAGAACCCAGCTGGTTTTAAATGTCACTGTAGCTCCCTCCCCAGCCCATCAAGGGTGTTCTTAAGTACATACAGCATTTTATGGCCTCAGCTTCTTTGGAAACTTTAATCTGTCCATCTGTGGAAGCTCGGCTGTGCATTATCCCCCCGATGGGTCAGGGGATGAGAGCCTCTCCCTGCCACTGTGTGGTCTCATCAAGATTAATGGGAGCTGTGGCCAGAGATTTACATAGCGTAGGAGGGCTGAGCGTGTGTAACCTATGCATACTACTCAGTGATAGGATCTGGGAATATTTGCATGTGTTTGTGCGTTGGTATACATTGTAACTGAATGTGTATGGGTGTATTTTTGCATGACAAAGAAATATTGCAAGACTGTGATTATCAACATGACCTGGAGCAGGTTGTCTGCATTGCACAGTGTTTGTGTGTTTGTCCGCTTTGTTACCCTCACACACTGAATGTATTTGCACAGTGTTTGTGTGTTTGTCCACTTTGTTACCCTCACACACTGAATGTATGTACAGTATGTGCTGAGTCATGTTTGACATTGAGCTATTTTTGTGTTTGCATGTTTGTATGCATTCAAATGTAAATGGCCTCATGTATGTGTATATATTGTAAGTTAGAGTTATCATTGTTGTGTGTATGTGTGTGTGTGTGCGTGTGCTCAGGCTCCTCCCAGACCAGACCGTGTTCTCCAGTGTGTTGTGGCTATTGTGCTCCGTGCAGGAGCAGGGCAGCTGTGCCCTGCCTCGCTCTGTGCTCCGCTCTACCCTCTACCTGCTGGCAGTGACACAGCACAAGAGCCCCGGCCTCGATGGGGTAACTGATAGGTTCACTGACCACTGTAACTTACAGAAGTAGTGCAGTAGATACACAGAACCATTATCAAGGCACAGTTTAAGAAAACAATATGGATTTGATGCTTTTCTGTATCTTGTAGAACATGATGCCTCAAGGCTCGTGCTCATTTCCATGCATTTTTGTTCCCTATCTGTTATGCCTACTAAAGTACACTTGACTTTTGAGGCAAGTAATCTGCCTCAATTTGAACTAATCTGTTTTATTTTCTGTTTAATGATGCAATCTCAGATTTAAAAAATCAAGTCATGTTCACTGAGTTGACCTACTAGCAATACCACACTAAGGTGTTGAGACTGTATCAAGATGCAGGAGATCAACGTGATGTTTTCCTGTGCACAAAGACAGAGAACAGCATGTGCTGGAGCTAGACTTCTGTGAGATTTAATATGGAATCCCTTAATGTGGAGCCCTCTGAATAGTCCGAATCAAAGCTTGACAGCTCATATTTTCTTTTGATGCAAAATCCATATGCTGTGGATGATTCAGCAGCAAAGAATATTAATTATAGCTTACCCTTTTTTCTCAAGCTACGCAGAACAAATAATCTTTTCTCAAAATAATTTGTTTCTTTAGCTCAAAGAACATTATGTGGAAAAACTTTGTGCAGCAGCTTGTTTGAAAGTACTTATAATACTTTATGTTAGCTATGAATATAAATAAGCAATAAATTACAGGAGGCTTCCTGTTGTGACTAAGGGGTTTAAAAGCAGCCTCACATTTGGATTGTGAAAAAATTATTTTCAAGCATCTAATTTGTGTGTTTGCTCATCTCAAATAAAGTACTTTGGCATTTTCAATCTAATCTTTCCTTACCAACATACTTAAGGCTCCCTTGAACTGCATCAGCAAGGCACTCTCCTCTTGCCAGAGCTTCTCTTCCCTCTACATTCACCATCCTGCACTCCTCCATTTCATTTATCGCTGTCCGGAGTTAGCAGAAAGGTTTGGGCCCCTGGTTTTGGAACTGTGGTTGACCAAGCGCAAACAGCACACAGATGCAGAGGAGACTGCAGTAAGTGGACAGTTGTTGCACTTCTGTCTCACACTCACATGTTACAGGTGGCTTGACTGAACACACTTGGTTCACAAATTAATTTCACCCTGAGATATGATGCATTAGTTTGTATATTAATTCCCTTTTAGTTCTCAAAAATTTGAATCAGAATAGATGAAAAGGCTGTTGGATTTCCTTCCTGGATACAGGCAGCGATACAGGAGAAGGGAGAGAGTAGAGAAAGCCAGGCAGATGAGAGGCAGGATGAGGAGCCAGACAAAGAAACCATGGAGCTCCTGAGTCTGATAGAGACGTACCCAGCTGTCATCCTGAATCTCCTGGTGAGCACCAGAAACCCCAAACAGGAAGAGAGATAGAAGACGTTGGCCCTATTAAAGTGAAGATACTTTTAAATTGTGGCTGATGTGCTGCACGTCACTGTGTATGAAACAGAAATGAGACTCATGTCCCATAGTTAGTGGAAAAACATGAGTGTTTAACCTGCATTTGGTAACTGGCTGGCTTTACTATATTAGCAGAACACTGGTGCAGACGGATAGTCCTAAAACTTGTGTCTGTTTGTCTCTGTTTGCTGTCTGAATGAGTATAGGACATGGTTAGCACAAGGGAGGCCCCCCTGGCAGAGCGAGCTCTTGGAGTGCTGCAAGTGCTTTGTCATCGTCAGAGACACTATGAGCCAGGCTTGTGTGCCCAGCTAGGGCCAGCCCTGCTCCAGGTGTTACAGAGGCTCAGTGTGGAGAACGTGGGCCATGGACCTGGACAGGGACACACTGAACAGGGTGAGAGACACAGTAGTCTTTATAGAAGTATTATGTAAAAACTACCTTTTGCGTACTTGAAGATCAGTACAAAATAATTGATTTACCGCACATTGAAAGCTTAAGTGATATAGTTATCTTTATCATGTAAGAGTTTGGCAGGCAGTGTTTTTATCAGGCTTCCTGGAGATGTGATAAAGGCTGTAACAGCAGTTTTACTTTACACGTCTACTAGCAATTCATAACAAATGCAGAGATAAATGGCATCATAAAATTGTGATGCACCTGCAGTGCAGTGATGAGGCAGTAATGGATTCTTAACGCAATCAAGAAGTTTTGAATGTTATCCCAACTTTTAAGTGACAGAACAATCTTTAAGTACACGCTCTCTGTTGTTGGAGGCAATCACATCTGTGTACTGTGGAAGCAAACGTATTCACACTACTGTAGATGCATAGACACACAGACACACACATACAGACCTATTGTTTCTTCAAATTTAAATCACACCGATCACTGTGATACCATTTTAGGAGGTAACTTCCTCATGAGCCATAAATAGTCCCTAGAATTATTGGAAAAGGTACCTTCTTTTTTTTCTGTGTCTGCACTGCAAAAACAGAACAATAATAGTTATTAGAACGCCATTTTGAGGGATTTTATTAGCTTTTACTTCAGGGTGGGTACTCTCCACACACAATAGGAACCATGAGTGATGTGCTGTATGAGCACTTCAGCTGCAGCAGTGCTAATTGTCATTGTTTAGAAAACTGTTAGCTGTGTAAACAATAGCAATCAATAGCCATCACCAGCAGCATGGGGACCTGAGGTCCACCAGCAGAAGCCTCTGCAGACGGTTAGTGGCTCCTTATACAATTAACCTTAGCAACATACAAAGAAAATACTTATCAGTAATGTAACGTCACTATGTGTTACCCATTGTGAGCTTGCTGGCTAATCGCTAACAGTTGGCCAGCTTTTAGTGTTACGTCACTTCAGCAGTCCTACTGCCGGTGCGAAGGCAAACAGAAAAAAGCCAGTGAAGGTGTGTAGCTCTTGGGGGGGTCTCCCCAGTGGGGTAGTCCCTTGAACTGCATCCCTGCAACTGTTTGGTCCGAAAGCACCTAATGTGTCACTTATTTGGTCTTTTAATGTTGACGGCTAGGCTGTTGTCTATAAAAGTTTAGTGGCCTCTGCTGTGGTGACACTTTACCTCCTTAGGAAAGTCCATTTTCCTTTCTTCTACCTAAAGTTTGTTCAAAGTTCTTAGTTCTTATCATAGACACAGGTTTGTTCAATAATACATTCATAACTTCCTGACACTTCTGGCTGCAGGATCTATCCTTGCAGTAATACGTTCAGTTAGTCACACAAAAGAATATCAGCCACTTTTCAAAATTTTATACAACAGTCACTGTATTGGTTTGATATCTCATAAATGCACAGATCCAGTTAACTGCAGCTTCAAGATTGAGGCAAATGTTGCTGCTGACTCCCCTGGGGTGACTTTTTATGATGCCGGAGGCAGTTTTTTGTTTGGCTGTTTTGCTTCAGTTATATAACAAAACCTTGTATATTAAATAAAACTGTCGCTTCCCTGCTCAACACAAGCTCATACACATAATCACACACAGACCCACTGATCCGCACGCTCACAGGTTTACCCTGTGGGCTCCTACACTGTGAGATGTAATAGAACAAATTCACCCTGACATTCTTTTCTTCTCCTTTAGTTAATTAAATCTCAGTTTTATCGATGACCAGCAGCAGCAGCCACACTGGGACTCATTGGTCTCAGTTGCCCGCCTCTTCATATTGACTGAAAAGATATATTTGATTAGGAAAAGCTATTCTTGGCTAAAAGTCTTTCTACATAATTCCCACTACATGGTGTGCCTCACATATTGTACAACCAAAAAAAAAAAAAAAACATTTAACCAAAGCATTGCAGAAAACACTTTGCACCTTACCAAACAATTTAGTTCAATTATACAGACTTTCTGGTTCCTAAAATACCAATTTTCACTTCATAAAATGATGTTAACTTGTCAAATCCATCAGCGTTTCTTGCTGTTACCACAAATGGCTGTTGGCCTAAATAGAACACGATGTAAACTTTAACAAGTAGCGTCTAATTAAAAAATAAGGAAGCAAATATAAATCTGGCTCCACACTCTGTGCCAGTGTTTACTACTTAATTAATTGTTGGACTTTTTGGTATTCTGTGCTACGGGGACAGTTGGATCAGTACCCGGGTGGTACATCACGCCGCCCCCCTGGATGCCAGTACCTCTGGCTGTAGTCCCAAGTGCATCGTAAAGGGAATTGTGCATTCCAATCAGATTATTCATATTAATTCTTTAAAATCCTTCAAAACTTTAATATGACCTCATCCTCCGCTCCACAAATTTGATCTGAGAAGGCCAACAAACTATGATTGAGATGAGTATGGCGTCACTGGGGAAAGGGACGTCTGGCCCGCGACCCCACCCAAGATAATGGATGGATTGATCCAGTAGTACAGTGAATGGCTGTTCAGTCACTAGAAATGTAATGTTTTGGTTTTGATTTTGTTTCTCTCAAATATCAAAATACACAAAATTCTATCCCATAACACAACTGAAATATAAACAGAACATTGCATTATGTTAGTTCATGTGTAGGGTACGTGGCTTGTGGTGGCCCTGTTTCTCCAGGCAGACTCCGGTTATAATTGGAAAGTAATCACAAAGTCTCTCCCAAGACATGGTTAGTTTTAAATTGAATTGAAATGGCAAAAGAGTTCCCAGAACACTGTTTCTTCTGTTGTGTGAAGGAAAGACCTATTAATGCTCTGTTAAAACAAACCCTCCCAACATCCTTTGGGAGTTCTGACTGTGGGATGTGAAACACTTGTTTATCTAGATTTCTCCCCCTGTAGGAAGCATGTGGTGTTGATTATGTTTTCACAGCCTGTATTATCAGTGTGTACTACATTGTTATACTGGGGTTTTATACACTTGTATATGTTTGAGGCAACTCTGCTTCCTGTTTACTGTCATTGACTTGACATCTGTTTAGACAGTTTAGTAGTACAACAACAGTAATATATCATCCCAGTACAAGTTCAGGTTAATTAATGTACTGTAGAATAGTCTTTTTGTTGATAATCTTACTGTTGTTTAGTGTTGGTTTGCTCTTTGTGAACTTAGACACTGGATTACAGCTTCAGTTCCTTGTCTGCATATCTGGTGCTGTAATGTGCTCCTGGGCGAGGTGTTTGCCAGATGGCATTATTATGTCTGTTTGCTTGACCAGGTTAATGAACACAGCTGAAGGGCACGGCACCAGTGTGCCGGTTGAGGATTCAGACACTGTTGCTGTGGTTAGCCTCTGCTGGCTCTCTGCTGGCTCTCTGCTCATCCCAGGTCCGGTGGGGATCGCAGGCCATTATCCCCACACATGTTCCAGTTCAGCCCGCTGTAATTTGCATTGGTGTACACTTTATATTAGCCACTAATGTGGCAGGATCCCAAGGGGGAATATTTTAATGTTATGCACTACAACAGTGAAAGAAGTACAGTATGTGGATGATTCTTCTTCATGATCTTCCTCCAGGGTTTTTCCTGTTGAGAACTCCTGGCTTTTGTCTCCTTGCACCTCATCTCTGCTTTCTCTCTGTGTTTTTCACCAGCTTTAACCCTACCCTGGACCCAGACCCAGAATATTGTTGTTTATGTGTTTTTTTGTTTGTTTTTTTTGCTTCATCTCGATGATCACTGTGTGTTACAGCCAGCAGAACCTCGTTCCACAGCTCTACCAGTCCATGTAATATACTCCGGCTAATTTTAAACACTCCTTATCATTCATTGTTTGAATGGTGTCAGTTTGAACAATGTAGTCTATTTTGGCTTTGCTGAAAACTTCTGTGGGAACATCAGGTTCTGAATCAGTAATGAGGTGAGGTGAAGTATCAGGCAGTCTCTCATGTGCAAGACTCCCTCACCTTTCTGTCTCTCATGCTCTTCACTGTTTTATTAGTTTATCTTCTCTCTCCCTCAGCGTTTTCCTTGTGCTCATATTTATTTTTATATGCCTGCCTATTTATCCCTCTTGTCTCTTGCCCTTTTCACAATTCTGTTTACAGTCGTGTTTTTTCTCTTTGTTTAGCAGTGAACTCACTCCCTCTGGTGCTGAAGCTGCTTTGTGTGACGCAGGCCAGTGACCTGCCTTTATCTTCCTCCTACAGCAAGATGGATGGGGTGCACTTCAAGCTGCTCTACCATGGTGAGGTCAATAGGAGCTGCTGGCAGGTCATCCTAAGCCTACATTACATCCCCTCCATTCAGCTCTCATTCATTAGCATAGACACACAAACAGTTTCCATACATAGTCTGCATATTCAAATAACCATCGTACATTAGGGGCAGGTTTAATAAAGCACTTGCTAGATTACTGGCACACACTCAAACACTTTCTTATACACTCAGATGCTCAGAAATGCTACAATAAAGACTCGCGTCACATTTAGTTCTGTGCAGCGATGCATGCAAACTACTCTTCTGTATGATACATGCTCACACAGATAGTTACATGCTCCCTTACAGACATACAATCATCTATTGCCTGTACAAAGACATCTCTCTCTATTCAGCACATGGTCTGCATTCAACACCTCCCTCTGCATGCACCCGTGTTCCTTCCTAAATGAAGGCCTCGCTCGTCTTTGATTTAATATCATCAACAGACCTATTCAGAGGAGTGCTGGCTGCTGATGAAAATTTACTAGACATGTCTAGCATATTAGAACTCTAAGCATATTATTATTCAAGTGGAATTTGCTTTGCTTTTTGCCTTGATGTCAACACCCCTCGTCCCTCTGTGACTTACCACTTGGGTTTTGAGTATTTACTGTGTTAGTGAAATCTCATTCTGAGTTGTTAGTTATATTTTCCAGCCTCTGGTGTTTGACATTTTCACTGGCAGATCAGATTATTCAGATTTTGCCGACCAGTGGTAGACACGACGTGACAGACATTAAATGATGATGCTCATTAGACTTGATCTGTCTGTCACGTCTTGTCTCGATGTCTCTCTCAGGTGAAATGTTTGTCAAATGTTTTTGAGAGCACTGCAGATAAAATATTAGACAAGTGAGCCATTGGTTTGAACGTGTGTGTGTGTGTCAGTGAGTAATATAGCAGGAAGACTGAAGCCTACGGACACAGAGAGTCTGCTGCCTGCCTTCAGCTACCTGTACTGCTGCCTGAGTCTGTCCCCTGCACACTGCAGTGACAGAGGTTAGACACACTCTGCCTCTTTCTCTATCGCTACGTGTTTGTCTCACTCTCTTTACCCTCCCAGCGTGGCATCTTTTACATCCTCTGCCTCAGTTTTGTCGCTTTCAGTTCATTTCTCCTGCTGTTCTGACAGCGGTGGGAGGCTGACCTTGACAGAGGAAATAATAGAATATACTGTATATACGGGCTGACACCGCCTTTACATAAATAATGCACAAACTGGCTCAGCTCTTGACATCGCCTTAGACTCTTGTACACATAGCCTGAGAGCTTGTCACACATTTGCACAAAAGCAGGAGAAGTGCTCAGGGTTTGTGTTGCACCTCACTGACCCTAAATAGATGTAACCCACAGACAAAACCACACAAGTGTAGACCCACCAACACAGTAACATGAACACTAAGTTCAGAGCCCTCACACACACAATTTATTTTGTTTAACAGATAATAGAAAAATAAAAAGAAAGAGGAATCTGCCCTTAAAGGTTTTACAAGACATCTCTGTTCAAGAGAAGAAAAACTCCTGAATTCTAAAAAGCCAATGTCAGATTGAATCAGTCAGCCAAAGTATAGACAAAATAGTTTCATTATGGAACTGAATGACTGAATAATTTGCTGTCAGCTGCCCTTAAATAGGATGAATCATGTCACATTACACTGTCTCTTACCATAAATATATTAATTTTATTATTTATTACCTACTGTAACTCATTTCCCTGAACAAGCTTCAAAGGACAAACCTGTCAGTAGTGAGCTGGTTTGTAGTTCATAAGGCGAAGCCAGTGGCCAGCAGTGCTACTGGGAAACAAAGCTAATTAGGCCCTTAGCAATGCTTTGCTCCCTCCACTGCAGCCTACCTGCGTTCGCCATCTCTCACGGTGAGTTTAGAGATGCTAGTTATTTCAGCCTCAGGCTAGATGGTGTTTCAGCTGATGGTGAGGAAGACAGGAATAGGTCTCATCCCTCTATCTCAAGGCAAAACATATTAACTATGTGTTTCATGATAGTTTGTCCAATACTTACAGTTGACCTGGCTTGTTGCCTATATACTGTATGACTCCAATATTAGGCTAATGATTTCTCTTGTATTCTGTTCATTCTTGCAGATGCAAAAGCCTACTTGTATTTTGTATATTAGGTCACATCAAAAGATATGTACTTGGTCAACACTGAGGTGGCAAATTTCAGTTGCAATAAGATATGACTGTGTGTGTGTGTGTGTGTGTGTTTGAGCACTTGAATATGGGCCTGTGTAGTTGTTAATTTTAATAAGTTTATCTCTTTTATTGTTCTACTGGCCTCACTGGTGCCACAGAAAGTGTGTGTCTTTATTGCACAGTTGTGGGTGGATGTCTGCAGCACATCACTATGCAGCCATCCAGACCAACTGCTCTTCACAGACACCACGATAAACACGTGCCGATCCCATCAGTGTGATGACTTAGTGTCTTCTCCTCCCCAGCTGTATCCATGTTGCTCTCCAACAGTGGACTGATGGACCAGCTGCAGACAGCCCTCTCTTCCGCCTCCTCCGAAGCATCCCTCTCTTCATCAGCTTGTCTTCCTTCAGCCCTGTTGTGCTGCAGCCATCTACTCTTGTCCTCCCTCATTACCTTGCAGCACTTTCACTCCGCCCAGGTACACGCTGCAGCTCAGCTTCGCTCTTATCACAACTTCAGGATAGACGTTCACACAGTCGATGCACGGTCAAGGGCAAGACACAGAACATTCAGTAAAATGGGACATAGATTCAAGTGTGGTTGCAGAATACAAAATGCCAGTTGGATTCATTTGATAAATATCACAGTAAGACTGTGGTATAAAACAATCTCTTCTCTGTGCTCTGCTCTCACTACCGGGGTAATGCATTCTTACTTGCAATTAGATTTTTAGTCCTAATCTTGTTATTCTTCTGACTCTCTCCTCTCCCTTGTTTTCTCTTTCTTTCTACATCATTTAAGGTCCACAGGAACATCAGCTGGAATCTGCACACAGCTGTGCACCGTCTCCTTGTTCAGAAAAGAAACACAGACAATCTCTTGCTAGGTAACAAACTCAGAATTTTATGTGATAATTATTTTTGGAAGACTGCTGCCCTTATAGACAGTAGATGCCAAAGCAGTTCACTAGTGCTGCACTGCAGGAGCTAATGCTTAAAGCAAGTGTATCTAACCTACTGTATGAACACTTTAGTTTCCCAGGTTCTCATTTATATGTGAACAGCTCGTGTTTTCTGTTGTTTTTTTTTTTTTCATTTTGTCTTTGTCCTCCCAGTTTTGCTTATTCTGTCCATCTCTTCTCAGCCTCATCCTTTCTGTAATTTGGTGCTTCTCTATTTTACTCTGTCCAGTCACAGACACACTACAGGGTGTGTACAACCAAAAATAATTCAAAATATGTCAGTGGTGTTTGGTTCAGGGATGCCTAACCCTGATTATTGCAACAAATGTCCATATACTGTGTAAACCTCAGGACAGACTGAGGTTCTAGTCATGGACTCTTCCACAAGTAAGAGTAAGTAATATTTATCTCCTCGGCAGAGGCAACCAAACCCCAGGCATACATTTCACACACTTTCATTATATTAAGTGGCCCCATATCCCCTTGCACCACTCGGAGACACATCATCCCTGCTTCTCCTGTGTCTCTGTCTGTCAGTTGGATAAGTGGCCTGTCAGGGTTGCTGTGATGTATTGGCTCCCTCCCTCTGCCTGCCTATCTCTCTGTCTTTCTCTCTTTCTTTCTTTCTCTTCACTCCCTTACTCACTCAGCCTCCCCTCTGTCTTCTGTCTTCTTTTTTTATCTACCTTATGCTTCTCATTCTTCCTTGCTTCGTCCATCCATCTCTCACTCTCTATCTCTGTACTGTCTCTTCTGCTGCTGCTAATTGAGTTCTCCCTCCCTCAGAGAGCTCTAATCTCACTGTACATGGCATAAGTGCACTTCAAAAGGCTGGCAGCTCTCAGTTTGGGCCCCACTGTGTTATAGCAGTCATTTTGGCCATGTCTCTCTTTATCTCTATCGCTGCTTTGGTTCTTCAGTCTTGCTAGCCTTCCTTCAACCCCGTCTCACACGCTCTCTACACTTGGCACCGATAACTCCCTTCTTTCCCTTCCTTTCTGTCACATGTCAGTTCAAAACTGATCCTCAGTTTGCCTCAGCTGTTATTCTGCCTCTCATCTCTGCTTCTATTCCCCCTGCTACCTGCTTTTATCATCTTTTAAATTTCAAACTTCCAATTCTCTGTGTTCACTCACTTTTTTGTGCTGTGAACCTGATTCTCCTGTGGCCTTCCCCTGCACATTTGTTCACTTTTCCTTCTTCCTCTTGCTCTGCTGTGTTCAGGATTTCTTCTTCCTCTAATAATTCCCACTGACTTTGTAGCCATTCACCTGTTCTCCTTTTCTCCCTCTCTCTGCCACACTGTCATTCCAGTCAGCTACCTCAGGTTGCTGCAGGCTTTACTTGATGTTGACCTGGCATCACCAGTGATGTGTGTGAGCTCTGGTCCTGGCTTGGTTGGGCCCAGACCCCTGGGGGTCGAAGACGGAGCTTTGTACCCTCTTGGCTCTAGAGGGTCCCAGTGCCTCTCCACTGTTCTCAGCGGACTTCTTTTGCAGGTTGTAGGAGTTGATATTTGTGTGTGTGTGTGTGTGTGTGTGTGTTATAGTCATTACAGACTCACAGTGGACATTTACGACACAGTGAAGATCGATGCAGGCCTGAGCCAGGACTCTTTTAAAACTGAGGCTGTGGGTTTAATCCTCAGGTAGCTCGGTGAATTTTAATTCCAAAGGAATGATACGTAATGTTTAAGAAGCACTGCTCAAATGGTCCTGACCAAACGGTTCAAGGAATCAGTGTGTTGTGAAGTTTTGATCAACGCTAAGTTTTGATGTTTGATACCTGAAGAAAAGAGTCAAAAATGCCAAGATATCAAGTTCAAGTGTGTCAGGTCAAACAGTTCAGGGTGTGTGAGGACTCATAGGAGAGAGACTCGCGGTAGTGTTTGACCGGTAAGATATAACAGTTGTACAGCCAATCTCTAAACACTGGAACACATAGCTCAGTTGTTTTTACTGTTGAACCATCTTAAGAGCAATATGGATTTCACATCAAAAGATATACTTGATTCCACTCCAGGGACTATCAGTGCAACACTGGATTTCCCACTTTTCCTGTTTGTATAAAGCAGAAACAACAGAGAACACCTACAGTAAATTCTGTGTTGTAATGAAGGGTGGAGTGATATCAGATGTGTAGTTTTCAACAAGTGATGGTGATAACGTTGGCTTTCACGGGGCTTGGTGGACAGAGATTCATTATGAGAAGCTGAAGGAAATTCCACAGCCATTCTCTAATGCAGTCTTTTATTTGTATTTCTATAAACCAGCAAATATTGACTTTCTTGGGATTGTAACAGATGCTACAAAAATAATATGCACAGCAATGTTTATTCAAAGATGACATCAGTTTTATGTGTATCTGTCCACAAACAGATACACATCACCATGTGTTCACGCAGCTGTGGACCTACTGTAACTGCTGATATGATGATGCCTTCTGTCTCTTGTTTTACTCTCACTCTGCTCTGCATTCTGCAGCAGAGATAACATGAAGGTAATCTTTAGGATCTTTACAGCATGACATTGAAGCTGCCTTTCACAAACAAGGTTGTGTAGAAAATGAGATTGCAATTGATTTAACAGTTACCGTAATGGTATGTCACACAGAGTCAGAGCTATCGGAGATGTCTGCACAATCTTATTACATGTAGCTGGTGTATTGACTTTGGTTGCTTATTACAAAAATCGCAGACTAGTGTCCCACCAGCCTGCGTTTGACAGTAAACAGGTGAGGTACTGCTCCTCCTGAGTGGTAGCCGGCACAGAGCAACAACCAGGACGGTCCAAATTATGAGGAATCCAGTGCACAAAATGAGACGGTAGATAAACCCCTTATCAAGGGATTGTAAAGAATCTACTGTGCACTGGACTACTACATATGTTGATACTTAACACGGGCTTTTGATTTTTACTGTTGTTTCAGCCTGGTAATTTTTTATGATCAAAGCAGTGTTACATCATCAGAGTACACAGAGGCACTACATAAAAATGATGCACTAAAATGGTCTATCACACAACGAAATATATTGGCTACCACCTTTACTGCCATCAGTTAATAGCCAAGGCTGAACAGGCACACAATAACAGGTTCCATTTTTCTGTATGACTGAAGCTAAGAGATGGTGAATCAATGAATCACAAAGCTTGCAGAAGCTGACGAGTAGCTCCAGAATGAGCGGCGGCAATGCATTTCGACTGTGTCCGTAAAATGACAGAAGGATTTGTCTTCAGTGTAGCCCGCATCTAAAAGTCACTGTCCATTAAATAGTCATGAGTTCAAGTTATTTTTACGGCCCAGGCACATGTACACAGTAGCACATAATAAACAAGTTTGTACAGGAAGATGAAGATGAAGATGAAGCAGTGCAAGCAGACATCAACCGGAAGCAGCCACAGACAGTTCCTCATTTCTCCAGATGCCCGTGGGTTATAGTAAAATGATTTGTTTTGCCACAGTATCAGTGTCAGGTTGTTAAAACTGAACAGCCAAGGTGCAGTCCAGATCTAAGTATTTGGAAAGTTGCACATTTTTTGTTCTTCCAACCCTGTGCTGACATTTCATTTGAGATAAAATATTGGATACTACATTAAAGTGCCAAGTATCAGCTTTAATTTGAGCAGGTTTACATCAGAATATAAGGAAATGTGAGGGAGCTTAAATCCTTTTATCAGTATTGCTGAAAGGGTTAAAAGTAAATGGGCCAGAGAAACATGAAGTCGAGCAAAATCATCATATTTTGTTAAAAGTCCTTTGCAGCCGATGGCTGCCTGAAGTCTTCGTCCAATACACATCAACAGACTGCTGATGCTCTGCAGCATCTTCAGCTCTCTCTGGCTTTACTGAGGTCTTCAGCGGGTGGACTGCAGCTCAGCTGCACTGAGATCAGGCGATATTCCACCTCCTCACCTTGAAAAACTCTCTTCTTTGTTTTGGCTGTATGTTTAGGATTGTTGTCCTGCCGAATGATGAAATGTCATCTTTCATTCAGCTGAACCTGAGCACGCACAATGCTCCTGTGTGCTGCTGCATTCATGCTGCTGCTTCAGCGGGGAAATCATCAATAATCACCACTGTGCCAGTTCCATTGACAGCTTTAGGTCATGAGCTGTTCATTTTTCTCTCCACGCTTTCCTTTTTCATCGTTTTGATAGAGGTTGATTTTTATTTCACTAGTCCAGAGAACTTCCAGAACTCTGCCAGGTTCTTTGTGTGTTTTTGTGAACTGCAGTCTGGCCTTTGTGTGTTTGAGGGTCACCAGAGTTTTGCATCTTGTGGTGAATCCTCTGAGGTTCTGCTCATGAAATCTTCTCTAGATTAAAGACATTTGTACGCCTGCGTCTTCAACAGTTCCCTTGACATGCTTTGTGGTCACGCACCCGCTCACCTCCCGTTTCCTAGTTTTCCTGTGCACATCTGCTTTTATAGAATGTACCCAGCTGTTGATTCGGGCAAACCAACAACCTTTGATATCTCTGACAGATTTTTTTGAGCCCATTATCTTCTGTACATGCACAGTCACTTTACTCATCATACGGACAGAGAACTCTGCTATAATCTAAATGGAAACTCTTAGTCACCGGCTCTGAGCCATGTGTGGGCTCCTTTGTGCATGCAACAAAGATTGAAAGGACACAAAGCTGTTCAACAAACATTTGGCAGCCAAGTGTCCAGGTAAGTTTGAACCCTTTTAAATTGAGCACTGTGTGTTCTACAAGCATTATGATGTTAAACCTACTCAAACTAACACTGTGGCCTGGCATGTTTATGTTATATCCAGTGTTGTATGTCAAAGTCAATATGCTGAAGGACAGAACCTGAAGAACAATGCTAAAACTGATGTCCTTAATTATCCACACACCCTTGCCAGTGGTGAGAGATAATTAAAGCGATGTTTAAACAAGAGAAAAGGTGTCAGCATTGTTGTGGGAGGTAGTGTGAAAGCCTGCTATCTGTGTTTCAGTGGGTTAATGCAAAACCTTGACAAAGCTCCAGCTAATGAAGTGTAACAGTACAGGCACGTGTTGATGCATGAAACAATACAACCATCAACATAATAAATGAAAAGAGACAGCGTCACTAAAATCTGCAAACTATAAAATAACTGGTGTGTTTCTTTGTATCCGGTGGCCGTGCCTGGCTCCACAGTGTAGTGCTGAGCAGAGCTTCTGCCCTATGGTTCAGTGCTCTGTAGTCAACTGTTCAGCAGCTGATGGGAGTAGCAGTTCCCGTCTTCCCTCTGCTCTACCCCTGTTTTCGTCTCTTATCCCTGTGAGGTTCAGTGGCAGGAGAAGCTCCTTTGTGCTTGTTGTCTGCCCTCTGCCCTCTACTTTCTTGAATCTCCTCTACTTTTTCTCGTTCCCTTTCCCCTCGTATTCTGTCCCTCAGCGTTCCTTACTCTCATATGATCTTGTGCTTTCATCTTTGTGTTCTCCCCTTCCCTCTTCTCATCTGTCCTTTCTCTTAACCCACTGCACATTCCTTGCCCTCTCATCCCTGTGGCTGCTTTCTTCTCAGGATTAGAGTGCGACTCTCCACTGTTGTCTTTGCGTCCACCTGGCCTACTTCAGTATTTTTGGACGCTACATTGCACTCAGTGCTAGCACCACCACTGTGGGAGAGGCATGCATTATTAAAACCTTGCACACTCTCTCTCCCCAGTGTCCCCTTTTTCTCCCTTTTGTTTCTATCTGAATCTCTGTCCACTGGTGAGTGTGTGTTTGTGTGTGTGCTCTTCATCTGTTTCCTGTGCATGTGTTGCTGTGCTTGTGTCCATAGTTGACAGGGTAAAGCACACAGGCATATTTCTCTGTCTTGTATGACTTGATATGGCATTTTAGAGGTGGAAGATATGCAAGATTTCTTTTAACTTTTTATGTGTATACTCAGCTTCTCTTTTATGCTTCACTCTAATGAGTCTGTTGCTCCTCAGAAGCACGAGCTGCTGCTGAGAGCGTCAGTCAGTTGTCTAAGCTCCCTGCTGGGCTTTCTTCAGAGGAAGAGTCCCACTACAGGTACTGTACAAGACAGTTTGGGACTGAGCGAATGTCATGATCTGTACATGTGTTCATGAGAGAAGGAAAACAATGGGTGTTTAAATGCATGTGTCAAACAGATGAAAGGCTGCACATCTGTGCATTTGTTTGATAGTAAAAAAAAACAACTGTGATCAACAGCATGTGAGTGCACAGTACGTGTACATGTGAGAGAATCTGTGTGTGTGTTTGTGTAAGAGATCATAATTAACAGTGTGTCTGTTTATTCCTGCGTGTGTCATTATTCTCTCTCTTATTGTCTCTGTCTTCTGTGCTGCAGTATGTGTGTTTGTTCTTCACATGCTGTGTATCTTTATGTTTCAGATGTAGTATTTTTCTCCAGGCGTAAATATTTTCAGTAGTTGCACCAGGAGAAATGGAGAAAAATAAAATGTGATGGATCAGAATGAGGCTTCTTGACTTGTCATTTTTCTCCCCTGGCTTTGTTTTGTGCGTGTGTGTCTGTGTGTTAGCCACGTATGTGGTGTGTCAGCCATGGAGTCGATTCCTCCTCTACTGCCTTCTCGGATCAGGAGAGAGCTGCCTTCTGCACCCGGCCATTCTCAGGCTCATCTCACTTGTAAGAGGTTTGACGCACACACACGCACACGCACATGCGCGCACACACTCACCATTCAATCAAGTATAAGTTCTTTGAATTGGTTCTGAGCTGTAATAAATATTTGATATTAAAAGTATCAAAAGTTAATGAAGGTAATAAAGACATAGAAGTGGTACAAGTATTTAAATCACATGAGTAATGAGAGTGAAGTCAGTCCAGCTTCATACAGACTGACACAGGACACCACACAAAAATATTTGAGACATTACTGTATTTTATGTTGTGAGCTTTGTCTCCAAACACTCCCTTTTTATTCATTATGTAGTGAGCTCAGGAGAAAACTACTGGTCAGCTGTAACTCATGCCTCCCTTCTGCATCCCTCTCCTTTGTTACTTTTCTCACTCCTCACTCCTGTGTTTGTCCTCTGCAGCTCCTGCAGCACAGCAGCACAGCAGTGCTGTCTGAGCTTGACCTGCTCCAAGTGATGGAGGCGGTGGAGAGGAGGGGGGTTAAGGAGCTCAGCCAGGAAGCAGCACAGGCCCTGAGGCTGCTCCTCACACAGGTGGACCTCACACACAGACACAGATTCTTACAGCGACGGGTCTGTGACACGTCTACAGTATATTCCTGGAATGAATTTATTAGAAAAGGAATCAGGTTCATACAAAGTTCAGTATCAGTCAGGTTCACACAGGGTTTATATTACTTTGCACCAAACAGAACCAGAACAACATGGGCAACAAAATGGAGAGACAGCAGGGGAAATGTGCACAGAGGGCCAGGTTCGTTTATGCAAATAAATGCCAGCAGATAAAAGGTTTAGACCAATGCATAGTGTGAGGTCAGAAGTCAGCTGTTAGGTCTGAGAGCTCAGACATGTCTGAGTCTGAACAAAGCAAAGACTTGCTGCTATGTAGCAGCACTTGTTACTGACATTAATTCAGTACCCTTTGGTGTCCAGATGCTTTGATCATGTCAGCTGTATCGAGTTTTTATCTGTGTTGGTCAGAGAAGCTCCAGACTGACTTAAAAAAGCTCAATAGCATCTCTGAAACAGGCGAGCAGTGTAATTGTGTTGGGCAAATCAATGCACCCTGTTTTGTATCCATAGATTTCACTTGCTTTTATCAGTTACATGACAGGCAGATGGGGCCCTGCTGTGCTCTTGGCATATCATATGCAGGTGGAAAAATGCTTTAAACTAAAAGACTTAAATTATTGCCTCAACCGATTTTAGCTTTGGGGCAAATTTAAAAATGTTGACCCTGCTACAGTGTTAAACTTGAAGCTTCTTTTATAGTTTACTCTGGTATCTGTGATAGCTAATTATTAATTTGGATTACAACCACAATCCAGAACAAATCATGACTCCTAGTACTGTATCTAACAAAAGATTTGAGAAAATCTGTGACTGACGAGCCTTCCTGATAGGATTGTGATATACCTGATGTTAATATGACCTTAGCACACACATCAGAAGGACCAGTCTTTTTGGCTTTGAACTGAGCCCTGGGTTTTCTGCTGACATGACTGTTTAAGGCACAGAACACAACCAAGGTAATGGTTGACATTTGGTTGCTGCTGGCCATTTGTTTGCACTCAGTTTCTTCCTGTAAATACAAATTATGCACATCCAGTTTCTGTACACTAGTCAGCCTTTGGGCTGGAGTCATATTCCTTGTATTTTTGATAATACTTGGCAATAAAACTCATGCTTATGCTTGGAGCATGGATAATTATAACTACTTATTTTTGTTATTCTGTACATAGTGTCCGCACAACAAATGATCAAATAACACTGAAAGTTCCAGCACAAGAATACCGAAGGCTGGGGGTGCCCTGATAGCCAAATGGTCTGTCTGCCTGTCCGCAACCCACCTAACCCATAAAAATAATAAAGGTGAAATGCCCATAAAAAAGAATATCAAAGGCTCAGTAATGACACATGAACTAGTGCTAGTGAAAATATAGTCCTTGAGCTTTGTACTTTGTCAGTGGTGCAGTCAGAAATGAGCATTGTGCAGCTAAGATCAGGGGAGTAGCACAAAAACAATATCACACAAATACCCTAGGCAGTGCCGTTTATTGTGCAGCTTCACAGCTATATGGTTTCCACCCGTAACAGAAGAATAATGTCATGTTATTGGTATGGAAACATTGCACTGAGAAGTGTAGGTCACCCTACCATCTGTGCAAACAGTAGAGATGCTGGTAAGAGATCGAAAACTAAAATGTATAAGAATAATTTGGTTCCGGAAGTCATGAAGGTGAATTGAGCTGATGATGATGATGATGAACTGATGAGAACACCTGTGCCCAGCAGTGAGCTTTTTTCTGCTCGGTTGTTACCACAGCACGTTCCGTATGTGACACATGCTTGCAGTGCATGAAACATTTATTTCACAATATGAACATGATGAACTTTGTCCTTGTTGTTACCCCGATGAGCTCTGCAGCAACACCATAAAGCCCATCTGGGTTTTCTTAAAGACATTATCAAAGACAGGGGTAGTAGCTGCATCACGTAGCTTAGCTCAAATTTAGCATCATATGCAGTATAGGGAGAGAAATGTGCTTAGTTTCCTGACCGTAGCTGAGAGTCAGAGGAGTGACAAGATGATGGCACACACTGCAGCGTGTGTCAGGGAATTATGAACTGTGTGAATATGTGTGTGTCTGCTTGGGTGTGTGTGTGGAGACACTGAGGCAGTTTAAGGCAGGCAGAGTTCAAAGTGACAGACAGACTTCGCGTAACAATCTCAAGACAGTTTGATTTCTCTCCTGCCATCCCCGTTGTTCCACTCCGTCAGACACACACTTGCACACAGCTTTGCAGTTTTTGTTGGTTTTGTCGATCTGCCTTTGGACTGAGGTGAAACCTCTGTGCCCGAGGAACATTTCTCTCTGGTATCATATTACTATCTTGCTTCATCCCCATGAGTCCTGATTTGCAACAGTCAACTGAGAGAGTGTGAGTGGCTGCGTATACTGTGAGCACACATGCATCATTTGCTTCTGCAGCTTTAGCCCTTGGCTATTTCCGGTCTTACTCTGCCTCTTTATGCAATTGCCTGTGCTTTGCTTCCTGTCTTTAAGTGTATGTTTATGTCTGTTTGATTCAGTGGCCGGTGTTCAAGATTAGCAGTGTGGAAGCTTCTGGAGCTTATGTTGCCTATATAGCGTCAGAGCAGAGCTGGCCTTTTGTACATTTATTTATTAATAGAAAACCAGGAGGTTACAGTACAGCTGATACAGTTTGACCAAAAGTTTGATTTAAATGGTTGGATAAATTCAATCAGATATGATTGTCTTAAGTCATAAAGTAAAGGTCAGTTTCTCAATCACAAAAAGGTTATGTCACAGTCCGATAATGTGACCTGTTCTTGATTTAACCATTTTTGTGGATGGCCTTTTTAGTGTCAATCAATATTATTCTAAAGATGTACAGTTTAGAGAAACCTACAGATATGGTGGAGTTTTATCAGAGGACAGCACCTGAAAACAAAATGCATTGATTTGTAGTCCTCTTCCATGCTATCTCCGACTGTCATCTAGACAGTGGAAATCCCAGGACATTCCTGAACCACCAGACACACGGGAGTCATCAAAGCTTCTCAGAAAATTACTGGTGTCCGACCAGCCTGCACTGGAGGACGTCCTTAGAATGTCCTATTTATGCTGCTCTAACAATATCCTTGGGCACAGTACACATCCCTCCCATCGGCTCTTCTCACTGTTCCCCTCTGGTAGCACCATCAAAGCTAGCTAGCTAGCTGGATAGATAGATAGATAGAGGGAGAGAGAGAGAGGTACTCTATTGATCCTGAGGGAAATTCAAGGTATCCAACAGTTTACAGACAGTAGAAACAAAAATCCAACACTGTATAAAGGCAAATAAAATTAGGAATGAGAGCGAGGGCAAGTAATTAAGGTACCAAAAACCCCTCTGAAGTCTAATAGTGTGCAACGAACCAATTAAGGCATAAAGTATAAAAAGTGTCTAAAGTATCTAGATTTCCATCTGCCAGAGGCGCTCGCAGCAGCGGTAAGATCAAAGTAATCAGTGTTATTGGACAGACCGACAGTGTCAGAGTGGCAGTGACCTACAGCCACATAACAGTGGGAGGTAGTGACGAGTACAGTAACTTTAAGGCATGTTTACTGCCATAACCTGGATTTTGGTAAAAACAGTGTGAAAGTAGGTTGAGGCTAGTTCATACAGTTTTATCTCCTTTTCTGTTGCGAGGTGTTAAAGAGCCAGAGATAAAACTGTATGTACTACCAGGCTGAAGCACAGCTTCTTTCCAAAGGCCATTGCTGAACTGATTTCTCTTTCTGGAAATATCTGACCATATTTTTCCATTCAAACTTTCTCCAAGAATGAGTAGGTTGATGTTTTCACCTCACTTAAGTCTTGAAGTCCTGTTTTTAGTTTAGAAATAGTTATAATATAGTAAAAATAAATATTCAAACCTTACTCTTGCCTTACTGTGCATCAATGGGCTTTCATATTGCTGAATATTTAGTGTTAATTTCACCTTCAGGGTATTAAGTTTTCAAATAAATGGGTACCAGGCCCCTTTTTTACTTGGTAGCTGGAGGGTCTTGGATCTAACTATTGGTTTCTATTAGAAATGGGACAATATTGTATATCAAAATTCAATATAGCACGATACAAAAACATCACAAAATGTATTGCTTTGTCAAGCGATGTCTGTGCAGATTCTCAGTCATCCAGGTCATAGTAAACTGAAAAAACCTTAGAAAAAATCAACTGGACTTGGATTTCTAGGGCTTAGACCGAATGAGCGATGTGGGGACGTCCTCCCGTGGGCCCACCACCTGCAGGAGGATTGCACAGTGGATTGGGCAGCAGTTGAAGGCAGGGGCCCCGACGACCAAATCTCTGGACACAGAGACTAGCCCTGGGGACATGGAATGTCACCGCGCTGGTGGGGAAGGAGCCCGAGCTTGTGCAGGAGGTTGAGAGGTACCGGCTATATATAGTCGGGCTCACCTCCATGAGCTGTTTGGAGCTGTGGCCGTAAGGTCTCCAATGCCTGTCGTGGTGGCAATCCCCAAACCCGTTGGTGGACACCGGAAGTAAGGGATGCCGTCAAGCTTAAGAAGGAGGCC
>NW_018128222.1:207778-225946 GCF_001952655.1 Monopterus albus
TAACAACACACACACACACACACACACACACACACACACACACACACACACACTGCTTATTCGAACATTCTAGAATATTTGCATGAACCTTGTATGAACCTTGTGTCCAGTTCATATTGTGAGTGTAGAGCCAACAGATTAGAAGATAATGAGTTCATATTAGTATGAACCTTGAGTCAACAGATTAAAAGATAATGAGTTCCACCCATGTACAGGGCAGTCCCAGCCCGAGAAGATATATGTGAATTACTTCCTATTATCAAAGCTCTTGGGACTTGTCATCTCTTAGAGCCCAGTGCTGTAATAACTCTGCATTTAACCAGAAGTAAATAAATCTACTAAAGCTGATTCTTGTTTCCTGAGTCTTACTTCTTGGGGCCTTCAGATAAAAGAACCGGTTGAATCTAAAAGTAAGAAGGACACCTACTCGATTCAACCGCTTTTAGCATGTCTTGCCGATATTAAGGGCTGGATGGCGTTAAACTGTTTAAAGTTAAATGATGGTAAAACTGAGGTTATAGTGTTTGGTGGCGACCCTCTTCCTGTAGACTTAGGCTTCTTGGGGCAGTATGTGTGACCGGTGGTCACTGATTTGGGTGTTAAAATGGACTCCAATTTGAAAATGGAGAGCCAGATAAATGCAGTCGTAAAATCTGGATTATTTTATTTAAGGCAGTTTGTGAAACTAAAACCCTTTTTGTTACGACAGCATTTGGAGACAGTGATCCACGCGTTTATTACATCTCGTATAGATTACTGTAATGCACTGTATGCTGGAGTTGGCTGGCACCATCTTATCTTGTGGAACTTTTGCGTCCGTATATTTCGTCGCGGTGCCTCAGATCAGCTGATCAGCTTCTTCTGGAGGCACCAAGGGCTAGGCGTAAAACTAGGGGGATAGAGCCTTCGCTGTGGTGGGTCCAGGTTTGTGGAATGCTTTGCTGCTTTATATTAGGCAGGCCCCCTCGTTGTCTATTTTTAAGTCATATTTGAAGACCTACTTGTATTCATTGGCGTTTGGCCAGGAATGAGACTCTGTCTGTAGTGTTAGAGTGTTTGTTTTATTGTTTATAGTTTTTTATGTGATGATTTTAGATTTGTATGGTATGTTAAGCACTTTGGTCAGCTGTGCTGTGGTAAAGCGCTATATAAATAAAGTTGAGTTGAGAATTGTATTGAGAAGATCACATTGTCCCATCCCTAGTTTCTTTCTCAAACTCATCTTGTCTCATATATTCTCTGGTTTTTCATAATTGTCTTCAGTTTACAGACTTCTTACCTTAGATCAGAGAGATTGCCCATCGCTCTTCTCCCCATCATTCTTGCCTACACAGCCCAATCTTTCACTTACAGGCCTTTCCTTGTTTGATTTGCTTTTACTTTTTGCTCTCACCCCACTGGCACCACATCATTTACCACTGTCTCCCCTTTGGCTCTTTTCAACTACTGAACAGTGTTGGAACCAGTTTTTCAGTCTGCCCTTTCTTCCAGTGGTCACACCATCCTCCAGGGTCACTTAATGGCAGTTGTTGCCACATAAATACAGCTTTAACTTAGGATGATTTTATACCTGCCTTGTTTGGTCTGGACTTCGGACTTGGTCCTATACCAAAAGAGGTGGTCTCGTCCAGATCAAACTGAACCATGATTCACTGTGAAATGTTTTCACTGTTTAATGTGAAAACATTTTTTGGGATGGTTCAGACCTTAGGATGGAAGTTGAGATGGGCTACTGTTACCCAAACAGCAGAAGAAGACGGAGTACCAGTGGCACTCACCTTACTTACAGTATCTCTCCAGAAATGGAGTGGCCTGCAGGACTGTTTGAAGTCTTGGCCTCCCTTTCTGGCAGCGACAGTATATTTTTTGCCCTGTTAGGATGTTCATATGGCTAATTTTGAACTTGAGTACTGTGCTTGAAGTTGGTGCTGCTGGTAGTAATGCCATAATAACAATAGTGTGCCAACTAAATGAATCTGTTCATTTTCTTTCTTTTTCAAATGGAAGAGGCTACTCATGGACATCAGACACACACCTGTCTACAAACCAATCAATGTCTAGTATTGAGAGATGATGACAGGACGTGGGTTATATCAGGTTCTTTATTGTACATTTTAACAAAAACATGAACCTTGGTTTAAACTTTCAGGTGTGAAAACACTCACCTTTTGTATCTGAAGACACTTGTGTCTTGTTGAAGTTCCCGATTTCTTGTTTCTACCGACCAGATCTAGTCAGTTGTAGTAGATGGTTTTTATCTCACCTGGTGGTGCAGCTTTGGTAGTGTCAAATCACAAATTACAATTGGCAAGCACAGACACTGGGTATCCAGCTGAGTACTTTGACTGAAGTACTGAAGAGACATTATTCATTCAGTCTGAACCTGCTGTTTTCACCAGCAACTCAAATTTCTGCTTGTGCACTCTAACTTAAAGTCCACACCAGTCCAGACACAAAGATGCAGAAAGTCTTTCACCCCTGCAGCCTTTGGCTCAGGTCCTTTCTCAGGTGGTTACTGCGATCATGATGATAAATTGGTGACTCTATGTGTGGTGCTTCTGTAGCAGTAATTGTGCTGTTGCAGCTCAGTACTGTATTGCTTTCCTTCCTGCTGTGGCATTTTTAAAGGGTTACTCAGTTCAGTGTTCTGCACCGACTTCAGTCTGTCAGTCACAGCTCACATTTTCAGACTAGATGTGAAGATCAAAGTGAGTGATTCAGTAACTTTGTGTTGACCCGTGTAAATCTAACTGACCTGAGGTTAGCCTCCAAACCTCTGGCTCATGCAGGGAGCAGATGAGTGACAGCTGAGTGCTGGGACTTGGCAGCGTCTCGTGACCAAGCTTGAACAGTAATCCTTGTATGCAGACTGTGTTTCCCTTTTGAGACGGCTCATGGCTGCTAGATGATCTGCCGCTTTTAACTTGAGAAACGTTTTCTCTTCATTGTGAATATTTTTATTTTCTTTATGCTGCTTTTGACATGTGTTTACTGTTCTTTATTGTCTGAAGTATAAAACTACATCCACACTATAGTCCTATTTACTGCTTCACAGCCTTTGTACACATTTCTTGTGCTGTACTTGTCTGTGACAGCTGAAATAAACAGTTTTCTTTTTATATGAGAGGTTCCTGTCTTGCGTATTTAGCACTCTGCAAACCCCAGGTGTTTGCGAATCTTGCTCCGCTCCCTTCCAGGTGCTGTAACAAGAATTTGCCTTTTATCAGCTTGACTTGCTTTGTTTTTATGTGGTTGTCTGGTTATGGTTAAACGTGTATTTGCTACAGCTTTCAGCCAGTTAGGAAAAAATAAGTCCAAAATGTGACTGTTGTGGCGCTGTGGAAGTTTTCACTCGTCACTTCCACTGTAGAGAATTGGAGAAACAAGGACTCACATAACACAATGTACAGCTTCCTGAATAAACATGAGTTTTTTGCATGAATCGTTTAAAGCACTTCTCTTTTACTCTGAAGGTAAACACAGAAATAAGCCAGTTGGGGTGGCTGCTGTGCTAACTTATGAGGATCTCAGGCAACTGGCTCACCCTGCAAATATTAGCACAACCCATAGAGCCACATTAGCCACATTTATGGGAAATAAACAATGTTTAAATAAGCCAGAAGTATCCTTTCAGCCTGTCTTTTTCTGATTTGGACAATTTGTTTTGACTTTCATTCTTCCTGCTTTAGGTTTTGTCCCTGTTTTCACTGCTCATTAACCTTTACTCCCATTGCTTCCATTATGTCACGTGGTCTTGTTTTCATTTCTTTAGTCAGTGTTGTTTTCTCTTCTTTGTTATGCTTCTCTTTTCTCTTGCTGTCTCTCGCCTGTCCCCTCTAACTCAGTACCATAAAATTCTTCCTCTTTTTTCTGTCATTCAGGTTCTGAGCAGTGCTGTGCAGCCTCCAACCACAGAGCAACACAAGCAGAGAGCGAGGAATATGCTGGAGTCCCTCGGCCTGCAGACGCCAGCCGAGAGCTGCAGCCCTGATCTGCACAGCAACATCCTGTATCCTTCAACTTAAGTGAAACACACTTATACGCTGCGCTACATAAAACCCACGTAGGCTGACATATGGTGCATCTTATGCAGGCACATGTACTCTCACCTATATGAACTACAGCTCACACCCTGCAAAAACCTCAGGCACGCTTCTATAAATATCTGACAAGTGTTGTATGAGCATAAACGGGTACTCGTGCACAGACATCCTCAGCTCACCATGAAAGATACCCATACTGTACAACATCAGCATCGATTTTCTCTGGCAATTTATTGAACGTCTGTGTTGTGCTCGTCACATAATCTCCTCTCAAGCGTGTTGCACAATTTCAGAGTTGTTACTGTAAGTCAGAGGAAGTACTTAGAGGTGAGCTGAGTGCATATTATCAGGGCAAAACATACTCATAAAAATGTTTTACACACTTAATGTTGAGTAAACGCAATGTGTACATTCAGGTGAAACCTGTCTCGCCTTGCTTTACTGATCCTTTACTTTGTCTTCAGACGTGTGGGAGATGTGTCCATCTGTCTGCTTGACTTTTCACTGAAGGCAGACTCCTGTTCCAGCTAACCGATAGAACGTAGTGTGCCACTGATTTCACAGTTCTTTTTGTTGTCCATATATTCTTAGGTTTATTCAAGCAGCACGTGCTCCTGCCTACATTCTACAGTGAAATCATTTACTGCATATTCATTTAAAGTAATTTACAGTATGTTTAGTCTTTAGATGATAATTCAGCACTGCTCTGTCATTGTTCTAGGCATACATCTGTGTTTTTGATACTTTTCATGGGGTATGAAACCACTAAGTCATCTCACCTGGGTTCTTTTGTGTTGATTAAAAAATATTACTTCAGTTTAAATTATACAACTACTATATACTATTGGAACAGCCAAGATGTTTTCACTCATTCTGAAAGGGGCTTTCTGGAAAATTAAAAACCACTTTAAAATTTAAATTTCATGTTTGTTTTTCTGGAAATCGCATTGATTGTGAACAGAAGTCAGGACACATTTGACTTAACAACAAATCACTGCGATTCATGCATGTGAAAATGAAAGACCCAGACAAGCAATGGGAGCTGGTCATGGCAGCGATTATTGTCATCCCACACCTGAAGCCCCAGCTGTTAATATGCCCAAGGAGGCGGCTTTGTCCCACTGACGGTTGTAGAGCTAGAAAAACTAAACTATTGGCACCAAAGTAGCATCAAAATATACCTAAAGTACCAAAAGTAAACGTAGTCATTCTGCAGAATGGCACATTTCACATGAATGTCTATGATGGTATTGGATTATAATGACAGATAAATTACTGTGTTGATCACTTTAGTGTACTTGCAGTTGGTAAAGTTGGAGCTAATACTTATAATCTGAAGTACTTTACATACTGCTGGGTGGCTTGTGAGTTCCACACCGAGAATCAGTAAAGTCTTATGATTATACTGTATTTTGAATCATCTGATTCAGAAAAGGAACTAAAGACATCAAATACATGTAAGTGGGGGTAAAGTAGAATAAACATCATCACAGCCACTTCTTCTGTACTTCAGGCTCTGTTGCTGTAAAAACAACACTGCGGATCCTAAAAGAACTTTTATTTTCTTCCTGTCTATGTCTATTTTCTGATATTTTATTGAGAATATATTGTTAAACGCAGCCGGTGGCGACAATCAGCGTTTTAACATTGGTCAGTGGAAGCGGAACGATTGCCCCGCGCTTTGGCGGTGCCCCCCTTTAAATCCTCCGTGCGGAAACTACCCCCTCTGTGTTTAACCACCGCTCGCTGTGATTCGTCCAATGCGAGCCAGTAGGTGCGATCGTGGCGCTGGTGGAGTGCAGCAGCGAGAGCCGCATGTAAATGAAGCAGTACCTCCACCTCCGTGCTGTTGTCACCTGAGGATCTGGAGGGGCAAACTGACTGTCTCACCGCTGCCGTCGGCGAGCCGAGCTTCAAGGTTTTGTGTGCAGATAAAAAGATTCAACTACACTACTTTGGAGCAAACGCTGTCCGCTAATCGCGGCCGTTTCTGGCTACGGTACGGTGAGTGATCCGCGAGTTTTGTGGCAGTATTTGCTTGATCGGTCTGATCTGCGGTGCTGACCCGCTGGCTGGGGGATCCAGCGGGTCATAGAGCCGCGATGACAGGCGGGATCGATTGTGGAGGAGCTTTTTCAGATACTTCGTTAATTCCCATAAGTGCAGCAGTGGAGGAAACCGTATAGAAATAATTGTGAGATATTATTACGGAGTAAACGTGTGTCCCCAGTAGATATGGTCTAAATGACAGTTTCATAATAAACCTGTAATTATCAGCTTTAAAAGTCCGAATTGTCAGTAGACTGTCTGTAGAACGGGAAAGCAGATCAGGTAGGAGACATCAACTAATCAACAGACAATCAATTAAGCAGTGGCTAATTGATAGTCCACATGACAGTCTTTATCCAAACTCAGCCATCATTAGCACCATTACGCATGTCGCTGGCTCTGCCTCTGCATGAATAATAACGGAGGGAGAGTCTCACAGATGGAAGCAGAGACTGAGCTGATGTGTCAGTCCTTGAACCTCAAACCACTCACAGCAGGCAGGCGGCCTGAGGGCAAACTGGATCCGCTCCTGCAGCACATCCAGCTGTCTGATAGGCGTCTCTCTTTTCCTGTCCTCCCAGGAGCTGCTTTTTTTGGTCTCAAAGTTGGTTAGTTGGCAGTTTGGACCGTTTCCCACCCTTTATTGAAGATTAATTCCCAATTTCTTTCTTGCATCACAGCTTTTTGAGAATATAGGATGCAGGTTTTTACACCATGGGAGCTCAAACTCAGTGGAGTGAAGCTGTCTTCATGTGTTTCTAGTTTGATTACAAATGGCAGCCTGCTTATCTGACAAAGCTGGAACCTGGATCTCCCACACAGGAAATCAAACTTCAGCCTCTGTGCCACTGGAGATAGTAGCTGGCAGAGAAAACAGTCTCTGCCGGCCAAGAGATTTACGTGGGCTTACACAGCTTCAGCGAGAGCCGCTCTGCCTTCAGACCTCTCCTCAGTGAACGCAACTCGCCACATGGACAAACCAAATCTGAACCAGGCCTTCCCACCGAGGATGCTTGAACACCAGTGGGTCAGCTGGAGGCAAATCCAACCAGTCCATGATTCAGCAGAAGAGAATATGAAATCACACTTCCTGCAGAGCTGATCATGCTACAGTACGTGCACTGGGACAACTCCTGTTGTGTGGGGATGATCTCCTTGCTGCAGGTGGATGTTATGTTAGTGGTTTATCTGTCAGAGGTCTTTCTTCCTGAGCAGATGAGCCTAAGGTTCAAGGTGGATTTGAAGTTAACATCGTAGTGTGTCACAGTCGCTTTCATATCGCCAGGTGTAATCAGAACCCGAGTGCTCTACTGGTAGATTTTCCTACAAGTCAGGGTTTCTGAAGTGATCCCCCTGTGTAATTAGGGTTGCCTTACACTTAATGGATGCATTTAGACTCGTTTCTGTGCTGCCCATGCCACATTAGAGATGATTGATCCCCGCCTTCATATCCGTCTTACGCTCCTTCTTAAAGTCTCAGCACTTTACCCTGTTCCACATAAACATCAGCAGCTGCTGATATATGGATTGACTGCCTTACATTGTGCCAGCTGCCATAACCCTTTTGCTCATACATGGCTGTCTGCTTGGGAGCACGCAGAAACATCAAATGGCCTGACATGCTGCTGCCGTGGGAGAAACAAGGCTTCTTCCCATGGCTGTTACCTAGAAATATGGAGGGTTTCGACAAGCACTTAAGGATATTTAGTGCAGCATTTTTCAGAAAGCTGGATGCCACCCAAAAGATGTTCCCAGAATGCACAAATTGGCCTTAATCAAACATCGTCTTCACTCAGCTTGTCTTCAGCAGCACTTGTTTCTCCCGACTTCATAGGAAAGAAAGTTGTCTAATGTTTAAGACAGCAACCACAGAGACCAGCAGCTACACTCTATCATGTCATTGGCAGGTACAGGATAGTCTCTGGAAATCTCCTTGTTAGTCTTTGGACACTTGTTAGGATGTGAAACTGAAGCTGTTGTGAAAGAGGAGGACGTTTTAGTGTGTGATGATTGCTGTTGGCCCGTGTTATCACTCTGAAGATGGATCATTTGTCTGAGCATATGGTTTCCCCCTCTGATTTAAGTGAGATCCTTAAGGGGGCTCATTCAGTCTAAATTATTATTCAGACCCTGAGACGTTCGCTCAGTTCCTTTACAAGCCCGGCTGCCGATTGCCGAGCTTGTGAAGATTAATTCTGTCAGTGCAGAATCAAGTCCCTGGTGCTCATTATCCTTTCGCACAGCCCCGTCCCCCTCCTTTATCTTGCACTTCCTCCACTGTCTGTGCATCTTTCAGTTCTTGTCTAAGGACAGGCGTCTGAAACATCCTCCAGGAAAGCGGCTGTGTCCTTGGGGTCTCACCTCTCCACACCTTGACTTTCCTCAGTGCCCCTCTGCTCGTATTTTGCCTCTTGTCCACCTCTTACTCAAGCCCCACACCCCTCTGCACAACTCTGACAGTATCACTGATGGAAGCCTTTCTGGGCAGCAGCTTCTCATCAGCACCGTCCTCTCTCCTCCAGCAGATACTTTGGTTTTTACTACTGTTTTCTTAAAATGTTGACTTTTGTCAGATTGTCATTTGATGAGGCCCTATTTTTAGCTGTTGTGTTTCTCGTCACTTTCATCCCTCCCTTTCAAATGTATGAAAAGCTTCTGAAGGAGAATGTTGAGCACCACAGCTTTGCATAGGGAGACCAAGGGGATGTAGATCAGGAGACACAGGTGCCCAGAGAGAGTCCTGTGGAGGTGGTGAAAGTTTCTCTGGGTGTTTTGCAAGTGTCAGGCATCAGATGTTTTAAAAGGGAGCCCCTCTCAATGTGCTGGCTACCCTCTGGGTTTTCATGCTGCCCATTTATTCCCAGCATGTCTGTCACATATTCCTCAAGTTTCACAGAGGCAGCTTCTAAAGAGGAAAACGGAAAGAAAAGAATCTCAGTCAAGGCTCATTGTTTTTAGATGAAAGTGAAGTCTGTGTTCAGCAGTAATAGTCAGAGAACTGGGTTTGGGGTGGGGGTGGGGGTAGGGTTGGGTACTTTCTCCCTTCTGCAGCCTTAAATGATTTGAACTCATGCAACTACTTGTGCACATATTTGGGTGTTTAACAATGCACATCTCTTTGCTGCTCATGTGTGTTGAGAAGAGTGCCTCTCTGCCGCCCCCTGCTGACCATGCAGAGTGTGTGTACAGTGGTCCTTGTACTCGCCACCGCTGCCCTCACCTTGGCAGACCCCGACACGCACAGGCCGAGACATGACTCCAACCTGGAGATCTGTATCCTTCTGCTGCCAGCGTGGAGAGCTGCACGCCTGTGGATGTCAGCGTGTCTGCCTGTGTGTGTGTGTGTGTGTGTGTGTGTGTTCATGCAAGTGACAGATTATGAGTTTATGCACGTTCTATGCCTTTCAGTGTGACAGATGGGTGCATGAGTGACTATTTATGTGAATTATGCCCATGTGGACTGTGTGTGTCCTCCTGACCTCCTCCTATCAGACAAACGGCTGTTTGAGACCAAGAGGAAGGATCAGCTGAACGCGCTCAAGAATCTGGTGGAGCTGAACGACATCAACCAGCAATACAAGATCATAGACATCATGCTCAAAGGACTCTTCAAGGTGGGTTGAATGTGTGCGCACTCACATAGACTGGGCAGCAGCAAAGTCAAGTATAGAAGCACTAAGAGCGGCAGTTATGTTCTAGATCTTGACCTTCTTGTGTTCTCAGCAGAGTGAAGGAGGTTCGGAGACCGGCAGAGAATGAAAGGCTTCACATGCAGTCATCACATTCACCAGCATGTTTCTATGCATTCATTTGAATTTCAATTCAGAATGAGCTGCTCACAGTGCCATTTACGTGCACTAGACTGGGGGCTGTGCTTCCCAGAGGACAGCTATCTTTGCATCTGCGTTGCCTCCCAAGGACATCTACTGTAGCACAGTCAACCTTCAGAGCCTGAAATACATTGTCAGCATTTCTGTACCATGCTGTGTGTGTGTGTGTGTGTGTGTGTGTGAGAGAGAGAGATCCAGATACTCTTACACCATCTCCTGACTCTAATCTCAGAGTGAGAAATCTCTTGTCCGACACGTTTTGTGTCTTTGGATGCAGTGATTTTTATTGACACTAGTTCACAAGCAGCACAGCTGTGACAGAGGTTTTAAACAAGCCCCAGATTTCACATTATTATCTAAACATGTATTATGAACTGCTTCTTATCATCCAGCTACTCATATTGATGCAATATGGTGTGTAAAATATCAAGGTAGGGATAATCAGCCTTTAGCTTGAAGTACTGTTGTGCATAATTACAGCTTCACAGAGCTGCTGGCAGCAGACACTGTCTCACCTCCATTACAGCAGCAACATTAATTCACAGAACACAGTAAATAAACCTTGCTATTGACTCTCTCTCTGGTATTCTTAAGGTGCTGGAGGACTCGAGACAGATCCTGGTTGAAGCCAACATGCAGCCTGACGACCCCTTCCCCATGGATGATAAGATCAAGGAAGGTCTGTGCTGTTTCGTTTCTCTCCTTCCGCTTCTACAAGACACTCTGTTTAGCTCTAGTGTGTCTTTCGCACACTCTGAATCCGTCTCCACAGAATCGGTGTCTAAAAGCTCCACCTCTGTTGGTGTCTCATCCTCTTTTGGTGCCAGTCAGGGCCAATAATATCAACTTTCTCTTCCTCATCTGTCTGAATGTCTTGAACACCAGCCTTCCTTCTCTTCAGGATTATTCAGCCACACCACCACACTCTTCCTTTTGTCCTGTTGATCAGCATCTTCTGTGTTTTGTCAGCACAAATACTGTATATTTTCAGAATCATCCCAACTTGTCCTCCTCTGTCTCATCTCCGCTCATTAACCTACCCTGTCCTCTCTGTCCCCTCTTTGTGAACCTCTGTAGCTTATTCCCACGTGGTGGAGAACACAGCCTTTTTTGGTGACGTGGCGCTGCGGTTCCCCCGTATTGTCCACCATTACTACGACCGGAACGCTGACTGGGGTGGTCTGCTGCGCTGGGGCCTGAACTTCTGTAACCAGACAGGGGTTTTCACAGGAGGAGCTCACCAACATGTCCTCACACTAGTAAGACCAGACAGTCACCTATACCTTATTTTAACACGTCACAATCCACTGATGTCTTCTGCAGGAAGGATATAGAAACAGGATTCTAGCTTTGAAAGCCAACTGTAAAGTCTCTGCTTGTTGAATTTAGAAAATGTTAGGGAGATCTTCATTCGGCAGAACTAAACAGAAAGACTGTTGTTGTCTCAATAAAACTGTTGCAAATGACGCTGTGTGCATTTAAGAGCTAATTTGGTTTCCAGCTAAAAGTAAAGGCCTTGAAACATGTAAAGGAGTAATTGCATCAGCTTGTGTGCAGGTTTACACGGGTTCACTTTAGTTTCTTTTTGCAATCTCCTGCACATTTAAACCTGAGCAAAATGTTAGATTTGATGAATACAAATTTTTAAAGAAGCGAATCATCTTCAATTATGGATAAATTAGTTCTAAGTCTATGGTGAAGACTAGCTGCTGAGTTCAGTATAATGCCTGCTGAAATGGAAACGGTGCAGGGCACCATAGTGCACGGCGGTGTGAATGTGACAGGTGCATAGAAGTGACACATCCGGCTTTGTTCGGGTTTTTCTCATGCATATGAAAATTTCATGCAATGTGATGTCATCAGTGTACAACACATCTTGGGCGTCGGCTCATACGTCTGTCGTTTGCAATTAAATTTGTCCATGATGCGTTATGTCCTGTGAAACTTCAAAGAACAAAGCAGATATAGTATATCCTGTAAAATGAACTACGTTCTTGCAGGATTAATCTATGACCTTAGCAGTGTGCAAGAGGATTATATAGCGGATTAATTCAGAGACTTGAAGCAGTAGCAGTTAGCGCCCTGAAAGTGTGCATCCAGCCCTCCCTTGTTCTCCAAAGCCTACTTTCAGATCCTCTCATCTGTTTCATAAACTGTAGCTCATGGTCTCTAAAGCAGAAATGAGAAAATAAGCTACAGTATAAGAAGTATCAGAAGACCAGCAGATCCACCGCTATTCACCACATGTAGGAGTGAAGTGACTCAGAGAAAGGTCAAAGGCGTAGCAGCGGCCATTTCCTTAAGCTCTCACTTTAACTGTAAATCCATCAGCAGGCAGAGGTGACATTGATCAGTGGTGACTGCAGATATCATCACCAATCTAACAGGAAGTTTTACAAAGTCAGTTGGGTGCTTAAATTTCTTGCACGGTGTCAGATGTCCATACACGGCACCGCTGGATCCCTTTGGGTGTTCACTTAATGGGAAATGAGCATTACAGCCTGGACACACACAGCTGCAGATATACAACAGAGCTGTGTAGGATTCTTGGTGGAAGCAAAGTAAGAACCCTTCGTAGGGTCTCGCCTTGTTATGGTTTAATCTCTTTGCTTAGATTTGCCTTGATTTAGTTTTTAGAGATCCTTTTATGATTTGTTGTCCAGGTTTTCTAATGATAGGTCCATATTTTAGGCTGACACTCCTCTTGGCATCACTCTATTATTCTGTTTGGAAAACCATTTAATGCAATAAACATGATTTAAGTTGCTGGGACTGCAGAGGTCTGGTGAAATGAATATATTGTCCTGTAGAAGTCTTCTTTTGAAATATGGAGCTTTTGTTGTTCTAACTGAAAGTGACGAGTATCATCAACAAAGCAGGCGTAGAATTTTACATCTCCTTCTCTTAGAAGATTTGTGATGGTAGTCCGTCCCCGTTCAGTCACTGATACATCTGCATGCACCGGTCAAAGAAATGATCCCATGGATGCGCCATCTGTTTGAATGTAGCACTTATCAGCACAGCTGAATATTGTTTGTAGTGCCGCCATCTTTAATGCGTCTTTATGTTTGTTGTGATCTCGTTCCCGCTCTCCTCCCCGAGAGAACATCAGCTGTTTTCTCCAGTGGTATACTGTATAGTGAGCAGAGACTCGACATCAAATGACACACGTCTGGGCCCATCTTCATAAAGATGTGCTGGTATATCCTTAATGTGATTAGCAGCAGCAGAGGAATCCTGTGCAGTGGATTCATTTGTTGCGACAGGAGCAAAAGAAATGTCAGAAGAAGTGTTTGCAGTTGCTCGCCACGTTGCATCATGCTGCGTTTTAGCTGTAGAATAAGTGATGCAACTGTGTCTCATCTTCCTTATCTCTTCTGAACAAATGCTGATGTGCTCTCCTCATCTTTTCCTCTATCATCTGCTCTCTCAGATGTCACAGGAGCTGGGAATAACTGAGAAGTCTCCAGACTTTATAAACCCGTATCGCACGGAGAGAGACGACGTGAGTGAGAGCCATACGTGTTGCTGCAACACCATCATGCACATGGAGTAACTCCACTGACAACGCTTATTAGTTTCCCCATCACATAGCAACATTTTACCGACCCCTCATCTGCCTTAGCACACTGAGAACCCCCTAGTTACCAGTGATGGGGAGTAGTGAACTACATGTAGTTTAACTACAATTTGCAGTAGCTTGCTGGTAATTCAACTATATCAACACAGTGATTCAAGTAGTTAAATGGCTTTTTTTGCCATTTTTTGAAACTATGGATAAAAAGAAAGGAATGAGTCTTTATTTTTACTTTATTTTTACTTTACCTTACTGCATGTGAGCAGCTTCTCAGTGCTGGCACAGACACGTTCAGAGCCCAGCAGAGGATAAGAACGCTGAGTGACTGCTCATGTGCTGCACGAACAAGAAACTCGGCTCTGTCAAGTAAAAAACAGGCCCTTTATTTAGACCAGTGTTCCAGCTGTTCATACTGTCTGAAAAGAGTGCAAGTTGAAGACTGTTGTAGCTGTTAAGATTGTACAGGCCACAGGTTACAAAACTGACAAGTGACACAACAGGCCCGATTTGAACTAGTTCTTCAGTTGGTCAAATGGTCTAAAAAGGTGCAAGTTACATTTATTTATCTTGACTGTTTTAGTTATAGTGAGATAAAAGGAAAGCCAGATTTGTTTACAACAGAAACCTGACACTCAGTGTAATGCTGCCCTTGTGAAAAGCCCAGATCGGAGTCATTTATTTAGGGCATGTTCAGGTCTCAGGTCCTAAGCATTTTTGCTGGAATGTGACCTTTTTATATCATTTTGTATCACATGATGTACCAGTGCAGCAGCAGGAGGGAACATGTATCCAAAAAACCACATACAGTTGAAAAATTCCACTTTTACAGTGTCAAAAAACCACATGCAGTTGAAAAATTCCACTTTTACAGTGGCACCAGTGTGTGTGTCAGGCAAGCTCACATGAACGCACAACTCCCTGGACTTTATGCCCATTCAAGGAAATCCTTAAACTTTATTTTGTTAAACAATTCATGTGAGTGAGAGTTTGCGAGACGTGTATAAACTGAGTTACTTCTGCATAGAAATACTAGAACATAGGTACACCTCATTTTTTGAGCTTTAGGTCACGTCTAAGATGATAATTGACTGTTGTAACATTGTAGATAAGTCAAACAAGGAAAAGCACCGTGGGGTCTAACCAACCTAAATGGAGTAGCATCTCCAACACTGCTAGTTACACCTAGTGTGAGACACATGGACAGACCCAAGCTTTGTCACGCTGTTTTCAGAAAATACCCATAATCTCAGAAAACGGCGTCACTCATGTTTCTCTGTGCTTCAGGTGCTTCACACTGCCGAGGCTTTCCAGAAGATCCTAAGGGAGGAGGAGAAGAGGAGGAGGAAGGAAGAGAAGAGGAAAGAAATCAGGAAAGGCCCTCGCATCTCCCGCTCTCGCACTGAGCTGTAGCGCTGCACCTCAGAGCTTGTGGAGAGCAGAGAAGACGAGGAAGCAGCATACGCACAGATCACAAGGGGTGGCTTGACGTGTAGACTCCGACAGCGCCGGAAACAAACGCTGCCATCACTTGTCCAAAAGCCAGGTGCTCTGCTGAAAACAAGAGAAGAACCCTCAGTGCGACTCTACCAGTGAAGTGGAAGTAGAGGCCGGTCCGAATTTGACAAAGGCCTCAACTGCTGTACTCTTACAGCCATTTATAATTGGAAACTCTAACGTCATATAAGAGGTTATAGACCTCTCTGGAACAGGATCTGATAAGGGAAGCTCATTTTTAATTACTTGAGGATTATATAGCTGTACTTTGGGATATAATTAATTTTAGTCTAATAAATTTGCTTCAGAACTTTGCAAACCCTTATCATACTGTCTGGTCTAGATTTGATGTGTCTAAAGCGCATATGCTTCAAATACGTGTGGTTGCCAAATATAAATTTGACCTCACCTCATTTAAGTGTGCTCAGTTTCTAGTTAGGTTAAATGTAATTTACAGTGGAATACAGTTTGATTTCATTTGCTTTTCTGAGATTTGTTAGAGAATGTTTGTGAGTTGTAAGGTTTATGTTCTTATTGCTGCTCAAAGTACAAGATGCAAGTATATTTTGTTTGCCTTAAGGATGGTGAAATTAGTTACCAGTGGTTAATTTTTTGTTTCTTTCTGAATGCTTAGTTTATCACTATCTGAGGGATCATTAAGTCTTTTGAAACCATTAGTCAATTCTTTTTACACCAGTCTGTTGTTGTTTTACTTAATAGAATTTTATTTACTCTGTTGGAAAACAAATCTGTCAGCCAGTGACCCTTCATCCTCTTTCTTTGTTAAATACTTAGCCTTTTTTTTTTATTCCTATGCTTTTTATCTTTCGGAAATCGACATAATTTAATGATTTAGGTATATGGAATTGAGATTGGTGTAATTTTGAGATTGTGTTATGACTTATACAACTATATGTATATTCAGAGAAAGAATAATGTTGCTGCAGAATAAACAAGCCATTTTGTTATCAGATTTAATGAAATAAAGTGACTCGTATGTACAAAACGTGTATTTGTCGTGTGCTGCGTTGAACACATGAGCCGACAGAGGGCAGGCAGCCGTCGGAGACGCTCCCTAAAATCCAGTGGTCTTCTTTTACATATGAACAGTTTTTAAGTTCAACCCAACACGTAACGTTAATTTTAGAAGATGATAAAAGACTGAATTCAGAGGAGAAACAACCTCTCGCAGAGAAACTAGGATTTCTAATGACATGGACTGTGGTACGGTCATCTCTCGGGTCTTGGTAGTCATGTAAAATAGCAGCTTGCTAAAGCTAGCATGCTAATGCGGAGTTAGCTGTTTTTGGTACAAGTTCAGCTGCTTTGCTAATGCTAGCTTGTAAACAGTAACGTTGAAGGTCACAGCGTGACATTTAGTGTTAAAGCGCCATCTCTGCATTTGATCCCCGAGCTTTACTTTCAGCGGTGGTTGTCACTGGCTTGTATTTGAGTTATAACATCTATCCGACGTTAGTGCCACAGTAGCTATTGTGTTGTTTTGGTTATGCGGAAGCTTCCACACAAACTGTTACATGTTACATGAATACAAGACGTTACCGTCTTCAGTAGCTACAGCCAACTGCCTTTAAACAAATGAGGGATTATGTGCTTTCCGTTTAAACTCTTGGCAGTAGAATGGGTCAAATTAATGCACACTATGTCAGTCTGGCAATAAATCAGGCGTTTCTATTATTTGTCTGTCGGAAAGAGCCCATGAGACTGATTTAGGTGTTCCTAATAAACTGATCATATACAGTATGTTGCAGTGAACCTATATAAATAAAATGTAAAATTCTCAATAAGTCAGTCCTTTTCTGTTGTGCCGTGTTTCCGATAGGGGATGAGGAACAAGGGACAAGGGATCCCGTCGATATGGAGACCGAGACAGAAGGCGATGACTCTGAAACCAGATGGAGTGAAGATCTCAGGCTCGTTCTCATCGGAAGGACCGGAAGTGGCAAGAGTGCATCTGGAAACACCATCCTGGGCCGGAGGCAGTTCCTTTCACACATCAGTGCCAGCTCCGTCACCCAGATTTGTGAGCTTGGGAGCACTGAGCTCACTGAGGAAGAGGATGCTGAGGAGAAAGGCCAGGCTGTCACACAGAGGAGGATGAGGAGGGTCACAGTGGTTGACATGCCAGGTTTTGGGGACACCCAGCTCAGTGTGGAGCAGATTCATGCAGAGGTAGCTAAATGTGTGTCTCTCACCTCCCCTGGCCCACATGCTTTCCTCCTGGTAGTACCAGTAGGACGATACACAGACAGTGAGAGCCAGGCTGTGTGTGAGCTGACCAGGATCTTTGGGGAGGACGCACTCCGTCACCACACACTGGTTCTTTTTACCAGAGGTGATGACCTGGAGGGCATAGGGATTGAAGAGTATCTGAGGAAGACTGCACCTGCTGGGCTTAAGGCTTTGATTGACAGGTGTGGGGGCAGGTACCATGTTCTGAACAACAGAGACCCCGGTAACTCGGTGCAAATTAAGGAACTCTTGATTAAGGTGGACACAATGGTGAAGCAGACTAACAGAGGATTTTATACCAATGGCATGTTTTTAGAGGCAGAGGCTGCAATCAGGGAGGAGCAGAACAGGATGCTGAGGGAGCGAGAGGAAGCAGATGGGGAAGAACAAGAGGGAAATAATGTCAGCGTGGAGGAACAGACTAAACTGGCAAAGCAAAGAAAATGTGACTTAGAGTCTGACATGGCAGGAAGCAGAGAAAGAGGCTCAGCAGGGCTCAGCAGGAGGGAACTGGAGAGAGCAACTGAACAGGATTTTAGGATGGAGAGATGGACAGAGGGGGCTAGAGGCAATGTTTACTGTTTCCTGAGGGACAGAGTCGAACAGTGCAGGGACCAGTCCAGAGGCAGGCGCAGGGCCGGCAGCCGGCGACAGTCTCTTCGTTCATCCTTGACTCTCATGAGGAGGAGGGCTGCGCTCTCTGCTAAGGTGCTGGAGAGAGTTAAGATCCTGGTGGCTGCTGGAGCAACAGGCGTGGCAGTCGGAGCGATGTTTGGGGCCGCTGCCCCACTAGCAGCTGCAGCTGGGGCATCTCTTGTGGGAAACTCGGTTGGTTTTGCTGCAGGTCAGCTAGCAGGGATGTCAGCAGCGGGAGGCACGGGGGTTGGGAAAGCTGTGGGAGCCATAGTGGCCGGGGGCTCCAGGG
>NW_018128222.1:226151-245616 GCF_001952655.1 Monopterus albus
TGCGTGCTGGGTCTCCTGGTGCTGTATGTGGATTCACAGGGCCGGGTGTGGCGTCGGTGACCAACAGGGCCGTGTCGGATCCCTGGGGCACCGCGTCGGCAACCACGCGCATTCTGTCTGCAGTGGCTGAGATAGGGAAGGCTGCAGCAGGCATCGCCCTGGCTGGCGGTCTGGTAATGAAGGTGGTGAAGGAGAAAGTCAGATGTGGCACAGCAACAGAAACCAGTTTCTCAGAGAAGGAGTCCTACGAGATCCACTGGAACAAATAACTAGAGACTCAGACTGGAGTCAGTCCAGTGAATGAGATCATAGTCATATTTTTCCTGCCCCCCTGATGAAAACCTCCACTCCACTGTAGCTTCCCTCTGTGAAATATTACCATGGAAATTGCCACATCAAAGCAGCGTCATATAAAATATATGAACAATAAATCACACATTTTTATAGATAAAAGAAAGTAGAAAGTGAAATTGAAAATGTCATTTGAAACAGTTTGAGGCTGGTGAATGAGTTCAGTGACCTGATTTAAAGGACACTAGGTACGCAGTGTACCTTCCTTTCATTCATTTTGGATTCACAGGGCCGGGTGTGGCGTCGGTGACCAACAGGGCCGTGTCGGATCCCTGGGGCACCGCGTCGGCAACCACGCGCATTCTGTCTGCAGTGGCTGAGATAGGGAAGGCTGCAGCAGGCATCGCCCTGGCTGGCGGTCTGGTAATGAAGGTGGTGAAGGAGAAAGTCAGATGTGGCACAGCAACAGAAACCAGTTTCTCAGAGAAGGAGTCCTACGAGATCCACTGGAACAAATAACTAGAGACTCAGACTGGAGTCAGTCCAGTGAATGAGATCATAGTCATATTTTTCCTGCCCCCCTGATGAAAACCTCCACTCCACTGTAGCTTCCCTCTGTGAAATATTACCATGGAAATTGCCACATCAAAGCAGCGTCATATAAAATATATGAACAATAAATCACACATTTTTATAGATAAAAGAAAGTAGAAAGTGAAATTGAAAATGTCATTTGAAACAGTTTGAGGCTGGTGAATGAGTTCAGTGACCTGATTTAAAGGACACTAGGTACGCAGTGTACCTTCCTTTCATTCTTTTTTCCCCCAGTAAATTTGATCTAGATTAAGTGTTACAAGGTTGTGATTTGGAACCAGACCAAAATTCTTTACACTCATTGAAAAGAGAATGAGACATTTACATTTTTAATGAAACAGCTGCTGTGACATTTCAGCACATTTGGATAAATGACAAATTTCATAAAGCTTTACATGTTGTGTTACAAGGTGCTGAAAATGAACTAAAGGACAGATATATTAGAAATCATTATAAATTCTGGGTTTGTACTCATGGCTGACTGACAGCGGGTGTTTGCATTGCACAGTTTCACATCCTGTAAAATGTAAACCATTTGAACAACCAGTACCAACTATTTCAACATCTAGAACTGTGTCAGCAGTTCACTAGTGCGTTGTAGTTAAGTCAACAATAAAAACGCTTTCCTTCCATGAGTTTTGGCATCGTTTGTGTCCTCTGTTGTTTGTTATTACCACTAATTTAACGTCAGTTTATTAAAAAAATTGCTATAAGCACCTTTTCTCAAATACAGTTTTAAGTGCTTTAGTATATTTTGTGAGACTTTTTTATCCACAGTTTTTCATGTTTGATGGCCAGATTAAATACACATTGTATGGATTGTTATGTTTATTAAAACAAGCACTTTCTGTATAAGTACAAGTATGCATAACTTTTTATGGAGCATTTTATTGCTAGGCTACTGCCACGTTTACATAAGGTAGCTGATAGGTTTTAGGTATGATATTTATATTAATAAAAGTGGTGAATTTCATAAAGTATTTAAATGCACAGTAGGAATTGTATGTTATTGGGCATTAAGTATTTATTGAACACAAAGCAGTTGATCTCCAAGATGTGAAAAGCATAATTCATATCAGATGAATAAACATTATTGATTTCATTTTTGTGAGGGGTCCACTTCTGTTTATGAAGCTAGAGGGCGCGGTTTGTCAAATGACACGGGAGCTTCTGATGGTTGACGTACTATCGGACCACGGCAGATACGACCTTGTCATTGGACAATGATGACTGGTCTTATGACAACAACGGCTTGTTGTGGGCCAATCAGATGCCGCTTTGGCTCACAGAGTCTGTTTGTGAATGACGTAAAACGAAGATGGAGTCGTCTTAAGAATAAATTGGTGTGAATTAGTTTATCGACGTACAACTCTGCCTCTCTTGAGGCATCGGTGTTGTTTTACGGTTTATCCGGAACGTAATATTCTTCCGGATCATCACAGTGTGTTGTAGGCCTTGCTGGTCGCCCCGGGTCAAGATAGTCTGCGACCCTCCGGTGATAGCCAGAGAAGCGAGCTGCTGACAGACAGGATGGACAGCGGAGAGTACATGGAGAACATGGACCAGAGTTTAGCGGAATTAGGAGATGAATTCACCCTGGGAGACATAGACGGTGAGTAATTGTGTTATTGCAAACCGTGTAAGCATCGTTGTTTCCTAAGGTAGTGTTGGCCTGTTTCCGCTCATGGTGAACGGAATGAGCGCGGCGCGATGCGACGCGAAGTTCGACCCCACTCATTCTAAATGGGCCTCGAACGAATCGCGGGTGGAATTCCAGGCGATGCGGCACTGCACCGCGAAGCCACCAAGGAGGAGGGGTCAAACGATTAGAAAAGGATTTGTATAAAATCCACCCGGAGTCTTATTAAGTGCCATCTACTCTACATGATAACAGGTAAAAGCGAAAACGAAGTGTTATTGTACAAAATCACCCCAATTGTTGGAGAAAGTACAGGTTGGTTATTTACACAGGGGATGCTGAAGGTGGACACGCCCACAGCCACGAGCGAAAAATTGCGGAGGCGAGGTAACGCGGTTTGTTCTCCTCCAGGGTTTTCAGGCTTTACAGCTCTGCCAGATGCTCATCCTCCTGAGCAGATGGAGCTGAACGGGTCTGGCTATGGATGGATTATCAAACAGGCTTAGCAGGCACAGGCCCAGTGGCCCAGAGGTCTGGGGGCCTGGCCCAGAGTCTCTGTTAATATTTGTTTTCTGAATGCCATAGAGCTCAGACAAAAAATTACAAATAGATACAAAACGACCACAAATAAACTCAAAATCAACAGGAAGACTAGCAAACCATCCCAAAGACACCCGAGACAGTAAATGAGGTTAAAGAGACACAAAGTGACACAGAACTAACATAAGGGGACATAGAACAACTATAAAGACACACTGAACAACATTTTACATGTCTGTGCCCAGGGTCCCATTTTCACTTGATCCTTCCAGGGGGGCTGACCGTGATTTATGCCAAAGCTACAGACACGGAGTTTAGAATTCATAGTATTCACAACAGAGCTGTTGTTTTAGCAACAGTTAAAATGGTAGGTTTTTAACCAGTTTGCCAAGTCTGTTAAATCCATTCACTTCAATATTCTCACATTACAAATATGCACTTCATCTTGCTTTTTGCAGATGATACTTTGTAATCATGTCATATTTGGTCCATCCATCGCATTTAGGCAAAATTTGTTCATGCTTTCTGTAGTTATTTCAATGTTGTGTGTCTCAGTAAAGATCCAGTCTTCAATGGAAATGTGAGTGTGTGGCGTTATGTTCCATGAATCAGAGCTGGGTGTCAGTAAGAGGTGTCATGCATCAGGAACTTGTGTGTGGGAGCAGTGAAGTGAGGCGACGGTGTAACTTGTACATCAGGCTTGACTGTTATTACTGCGAGGCCAAAGGCAATAAAATGAACCAATAATAAACAGTTGTTTAGATCCTATGACTTTAATGTGTTAGTTCTGTTTGTTTGGAGACTTAAATGAAGAAAACCTTGCCTCTTTCTTTGGCAGCCTTTCATAGCTTCCTCTGCAGAACTACTGATCAAACCTTGTGGAAAACCTCTCTGTAAAGATCCAGGATGTGCTCAGTGAACAGACATCTCTGACCCAGTCTCCCTCTCATCAAAACAAGTCTCACTATTTATCACACAGTGAAATAAGGAGGCCTTTGGTGTAACGCTGACCAGCGCAGAGTCACTAGATTTCCATTAGGGTGGAATTTTACTGAATGCTCAGTCACCAGACTGGACTGATGGACCAATGAGGGCATGTGGTGTCAGATGCTGTGGGATAAAGTTGAGCCCTACGACAGAATGCTTTTTATCTACAGGCTGCGGTGCCTAGTGGATTTATAGAACTCAGTGATAGACAGCGGTCCTGTACTTAACAAGGCTGCAGTATGTGACAGGCAGTAATAGCCAACATTAATACTGCACACAGATGTATAGAACTGCACCTGTCTGTGCTGCCTGGGGTTAATGTTCCTACTCAGAATGAGCAGAAAATACACCTGCATGTAATTCCAGGGAATCATTGTGTCAGAAGAGAGAAATGTGCAGTGTGTGTGTGAGACAGAGAAATGACAAGTCAGGGTTGACTGATCAATTCACATGCAGGCTGAAGCACAGACAGCCTGCACTCAGTTTAGTCTTCACTTAGTCTCCATTTGGCCCACAACTAACTGATGATTACAGGCTCCCCATTAGAGCAGCCTAATGGCAACCTCACTAGCTCCCTAACAATTTAAAACATCACAGCCTCTTTCAGACCTTAAATTGGATGCCAGCTTATCGGTGTCAGCTTTTAACTGTCTCTTTTTGCAGCAGCTGGTTTAGTGTTGATCTCGAAAGATATATAACCTTTGTTCTTCACACGAGCTGTGGGCATTTCTTTGTGTGAAAGATCTTAGAGGCCCTGTAAGGGTTCATGCAATTAAACCTGTGTTCATCCAGAAAATTCTCCCTCTCCCAATTATTCCCTCAGCAACTGCAGCACCAGTTATTATAAGCTCTTTTCTTCTCCGAGCAGCCATGGAAACTGTCCCCCTGTGATGGATTTGTGTCGGCTTGTCTGAACCTCTAGTGGTGCAGGGCTGCTTTGTCTTGTTTGCTGTGACCCGTCTGTCCCCCATGGAGGTGTACAAGTTCATGGTCCAGTGAGTCTGCCTACATAATGTGTGCATGTGCATGTACATGTGACTTATAAAGGACAGGCTGGTAAAAGCTCCTGCATGTAAGATTTGACCTCACGGTTCTAGTGGTTCCCACTGATTTAGCAAGTAGCACAGCTGTTTAGGCATGCACCTCCAGTTCGCTGAATGTTATACACCCCTGGAGGGTCAACAGACTATTAGCACATAGTTGTAACTTACAACCCAGGAACTAGCATCCTTGGTTAGCCAGGAAGAGGTTTATGGGCCTCGATCAAACCATAGTTAACAGTTGTTAAATTGTCGGTGACAGTGCCTGTTGTGCTTTATACACAGTGTGGAAATGTAGACAATAAGGACAGCCAGAGGTGACCGGAGGTGTTGTGTTGTGTGTCTGCTGTTGCTGGCATCATAGTGCTTTTGGTGTTGTGTTTATGGGAAATACAATATTGCAGTCACAATAAAAATGAAATATATTCTGAAATTCTAAACGGTGTTAGAAACATAGCAAAGGAGCCAATTCACTAAACCAGCGAGTGATAACATAAGGCAATGAATGACAGAATTGATTTTTCATGCTCAGTTTTTTAAAGCATGTGTCAGTGCACTATAAATTTATATAGTGTTGAGTTGTTTTCATATTGTGTTGTGTTTTTTCATATGACTGGAATTATCTTCTACCTGTAATGAAAGTCAGACTCATCCACTGCATCCTCATTCGACTTAGACAGGACCTCTTCGTCTGTATCATTTCCAGCATGTTGGCTTCTTAATGCTGAGGTTCATCTGCGGGGCGTAGTGATTTTGTGTTCCTCTGAAAGAGTCGATAAACGTGTCTGCAGCCTGTGGACTGAAGTCTCTGGACCTGCTCTGTCGTAGAGCAAGTTCAAGGTTGCAGCCTCCGCTTACTGACATTTCACTGACCCCGGGGCAGCGCTGCCGTCGGTGTGTGTGGGTTGGCGCTGCAGACGGCTGCCTCGGTTCTGAACTGGAGACATATTAGCCAAAATAAAGTGATTATCATGATTATTGATTATCAAAATAAGCTGATGAAAATGTTTGTACTTAATTGGTGCAGCAATCCCTCCTATTTATATTAGACTAAGATTAGACTAAATGTTATAAGTCCAACGGTCTGTAAAGCCTAATAACGATTCAACAGCTCTAATGAAACTGTACAGGAGCACAGTGCACACTCATGTCCATCCATCTGTTAATCAGGTTTGTCAGAGCAGCCTGACTCCTTATCTACATGCTCTTTTACCCTGCAGCCATTGTCTTTCAGGGACATCGGTGAGATTGCAGACTTGTTCAAGGCTGTCTGTCTGAAGGCATTTTGCTTTGCACATGAACTGTCCACTGGTTTATGACCAGGGCTGTTTTTATTCATACGTGCACTACCTCAAGGCCAGGCCATGAAATTCCCTCAGCGTTTGCAGTATGGTGTTTTACAGCCTCGCCAAATGATGCACAGTCTGCCTGTAGTCCCACGGCACTGTGGCAGAGCGATGCCGTAAATCCCAAATGCTTGTTAATTTGTTTGGGGTTAAATTGTCTTTTTTTGGTACTTAACCATTAGTTGTATTCAATCTGTTTCCATGTTTCTTATCACTGAATCAGAGGCAGAGCTGTCCTGTTTTAATTTCCCAACCGGATCCACACTTGTAATGTCCACTCTGTTTTCTCCATCTCAGAGATGCTGCAGTTTGTCAGCAACCAGGTGGGGGACTTCCCAGACTTGTTCGAGGACCAGATGGCCTCAGCAGGCTCTATGCAGAGTGGCAGTACCAGCACCATCCCACGTCCTGCCGTTCAAACTCCTCAGACCCCTCAAACTCCCCAGACACCAACCTCTGTTGCCTACCAGAGCTCCAACATTGGCCTTGCCGCCTCCCAGACGCTCTCTCCTCAGTCTTTACCCCTCACCCCTCCCCTCACTCCCGCACAGATACCCTCCTCCACCAGCGCCGCCTCAGCGCAGCAGCAGGTGACCCGCAACCCTCCGCTCCTTCAGCCACGACCACAGGTGGTCCAGCCCATCCAGCCACAGCCCCAGCAGACAGCCCAGCCCACCATCCAGGTATCAGCACTGTGACAGTCTCCTAGTATGAAACACCACTTTTCTACATGTTTATATTATGTTGTGTAGTGTGTTGAACATTGTTAAAGTTGAGGATCTCTGTGTGCGTCTAAAAGGGGCGTACAATGCTGTAGGTATGAGTCCCCGGCTGTTTTCAATGTACCTGCCGTGTGGAGACAGTGTGGATTCATTTTCTGGTACTGTACCATCTGTACTAAAAAACCTTCTGCTGACACCAGAAGAACTGACAGCCTGTAAATTGTAATATCCAACTCAGCATCCCTACAATCACAAACGCTCGTCTCAGCAAAACTGTAGCCAGTCTGATAGATGTAGTTTATTGTCCTGAGCACAGTAACTTTCTCCTATCGCACATCAAAAAGAGATGAACTGTCTTGTGTTGCATTGTGTTGTATCTCAGACAGAAAATGTGCTTTGAGATGAAACTGAGTTTATTCCTTTATTTAAATGCAGATGCACACCCAGGGGGTCCCCATGCAGACCCAGAGCTTCCCAGTCCGCCCCCTGGTTCAGACCCACAGTCAGACACCCCTACCCATCCAGACCCAGGCGGGCCAAACTGTGATGATCGCCTCCAGCTGTGGGCAGTCACATTTCATGCAGAGCCCTGTCATCTACCACCAGAGCCATGCTCCTAGCTTCCAAGGTGACTGGAGAGAAGAATAGGATTGTGTTTTGTTGAATCCCTGAATTTATTTAGTTGGAACTGGTTGATATTATTGATTACTACATTTATTATACATTGTCCTGCTTCTTTTTTTAAATGTCTACATGTTATCGCAGCAATAATAATGTTTTTTAAGATCTGTGTCAAGAGCACAGTGTATTTTGAAGATGACAAATCATCTTGTCTCCCACTCCCAGTGCTCCAACCACAGGTGCAGAGCATTGTGACATCACCACAGCTCCAACCAATGACCTTTCAGCACCAGCAAGTTCTGACCCCAGCTGGTCAGACCATCCAGACTCTCTCCACAGCGCCCACCACAGTCCACACTATGCAGCAACAGGTGCAGCAGGTACCTGTGAGTAACCTCTCTGTCGTTGGGAGGGCTGGATGAGTAAATGTAGTGTTTGCTGTCAGAAAGAAAGCAAGGCAGTGACGGTTAGTGGACTCTGGTAATACAAGATTAATATTTCAACAAACTACAAATCTTACCCTATTTGCAATAAGTGGCTAAACCCAGCAGCAGTGCCACCAGTTGGGATGTTTTTTAAACCATTATTTATCTGGGAAAACCTCCTGAGATTAAAAATCAAGAGTGGCTTTGTAAATAAATGCCAGTGCCAGTAGAGGAGTCTTTGGGAGCTCAACAGGGGCCAACTAACCTGAGCATACTTAGTGCAGTTTGTAATCAATCTCAGTGAAATACAGAGTCAAAGAATACAAAGACTGAGACACTGTGCAAACACTGTTTTACACATAAGTCTCATGCTGACCTCTGGACGTCTTTCCATCAGCTTCTGGTCCAGCAGCCTCAGATTCTGAAAACAGATTCACTGCTGCTCACAACACTCAAACCAGATGGCACCCAGGTGCTGTCAACCATGCAGAGCCCCACAGGGATCACCACCTTGACCACGCCCATCCAGAACACAGCTCTGCAAGTCCCGGTATGAAACGAGCATAAAAGGTTTCACACCAATATACTTTGGTGTAAAAACGGTACACTCTGCAGTCCCACAGCCACCTTTACCATCAGTACTTCACAGGAGAACTAACACATAGTACTAATCTCTGTCCCCAGACGCTGATGAGCAGCAACATCCTGACTACTGTCCCCGTTATGATGGGAGGAGGAGACAAGCTGCCGATCAAGCAGCTACAGCCAGGCTCCTCCCACTGCACAACCAGCGCCAGACCAAGCATGGAGCAGGGCCAGGTGACAGCAGGAGGGGTGGGGCCAGGAGGAGTGGTGAAGGAGGGCGAGAGGAGAACGACCCACAACGTCATCGAGAAGAGGTACAGGTCCTCCATCAACGACAAGATTGTGGAGCTCAGAGACCTTGTCATGGGCAGCGATGCAAAGGTTAGTGAAATTTTTTATTATTTTTTTTTTAAGCTGCATTACCTAAGATTTTACACATTGGCTGATAAACCCAGTGACAGCGGGACAAGCTATGACCCCCTGGTGCCTTCAGCCCAAGGTTAGAAGAAGCCAGCAGTCATGTCAAACAGCCATGGAGGAGCTCTGGGCAGCTAAAAGTCTGAACCAGCAGCTGTCAGAGTGAAGAGGTGGCGTCTTTAGCACAGAGACAGTGGGACAAAGAAAGAGCAACAACCAGGGTTAACATGGGTTTGGCTGTTTGACATGGAGAGGGTTAAAAGCAGCCAGAGGACTCAGACTGGATCCAGATGTGGCCTTCTTCCTTCTGGATGTGTTAGCATCTAAAGCTAACCTGTTTGTTTTGGTAGCATTAGCCACCTAGCATGGTCAGGATTTTACCTTTTTGTTGAATTAAGTTAAGAGTCAGTGGGTGAAAAGAATGCAAAAGCATTGCATTCATGAGTTTTGTTGCCCCATGGTCAAACCCAGAAGACCCAGCAATAAGGCATCTGTAGTCCACGTCGTAGTGTCAGGAAACAGGATGTGATGGGAGGGGCTAAGAGTGGGAAGAAGCAGCTTCTGGTATGAGTTTGTTTGGAGCCTCACTAAACCCTCTGGGCAGAAAAGAAATTAGGGAGTTTTAGAAGTAAGATGGTGAAATAGTAAGACTGTCTTAATGCCATAGGCAGTTTCAGTGCTTGATCCTCACATGTCCTCCTTTATATCACTCTTCCCAGATGCACAAGTCAGGAGTGCTGAGGAAGGCGATTGACTACATCAAATACCTGCAGCAGGTCAACCACAAACTGCGTCAGGAGAACCTGGCCCTAAAGATGGCAAACCAGAAGAACAGTAAGTATTGGACACACATGCAAAGCATAATCTGCAGCAACTTGAGATTTTAATGAAAGCGTCTCTGCCTGTCTCAGAGCCATTGGCACTGTCTGAAGACATGGAGCTCAAACAGGAACTAGTGATGATGTCACCTCCAGCCTCGGACTCTGGCTCTGTTTCTCCTCGCCAGTTCTCTCCTTACTGCGTGGACTCGGAGCCAGGCAGCCCCTTAACGGACAATGATCAGGTAGCACACACAAAGACCCAGTCACGCTCATGGTACATGGTCATTCTGTTAGCTCAACTCAGAACACATCTGCACACTCACAGCTGGGGCTATTATCCACTATCAGCCATGATGTTTTCCACTGTGAACAGTTATTTCAAACAGATTAGTTACACATGGTGGTTAGCTCAGGTTTTGTACTGATGTACGTGACAGGGCGATGGCACTTTGTCACCATTTTCTATATTGAAGTGTAATGAAAAATGAAGTTGTTTTAATTTTTTGCACCTTAGTTTTTAGTTCAGCAGAAGTAGTTAATTTAGACAGGAGAATTGCTGCTCGTTGCTGTTACCCATCATTTCATAGCAAAAGCTTTCAACCAGTGAACAACAGGAAGACTTTTATTGTGAAGCTGCAACAGGAGGTGCAGCCGTTACAGTTTGTCATCAAGACTGCAGGTTGCTACTCACTGATAACATCTACATTTAGAAACAGTTCAGTTGAATTATTTTGCATTTTTCTGTCATATTGGCTTAAATGGTGTGAACATAAAGTGTTGCCAGAGCAGGCTGTACTAGGTTGATTGTTAGTTTAATACTACCATGCGTTTGAATGTTTCCTCAGAGATTGGAAAATATCATTCTATAGTTTTAGCCCCAAAATAAGATGAACCTGATAATAAGACAACCTTCATTTCCCAACATCTGTATGAGAAAAAGACTCTTGGATGATATGAAACATTTTCACGTGTGTCCTTTTGGGAAGGTTTCTGATTGTTTTGTCCTCTTAAAATAAGATGGTCCCCACTTTTGCCAGTTTTAATTTCCTTCTTATCAGTGTGGACCTGTTTTCTTTCTCTCTCTCAGGTGAAGAGCGAGCCAGATTCTCCCTCCTCGGTGGGAGTGATGGATCGCTCCCGTCTGCTTCTCTGCGCCCTGACCTTCTTCTGCCTGTCTCTAAACCCGCTGCCATCTTTGCTGGGCTCTGAGACTTCAGGAAGCCCCAACCTGTCAGCAGGCCGTGGGACATCTAGAACGCTTGTCTGGCTCCCAAATCACACACAGGACTTTGGTGAGCAGGGCTGACCCCACTGTTTATCAGGATTGATCATACATTTGTCATGCCTGAATCTGTGAAACATGTTTTGTAAACATTCTAAAATGCATTATGACTTTTCCTTATGTTTCATGTCTTGTCCTCCAGCATCCTGGCTGCGGTGCTTGTTGCCGTGGGTGATGGTCTGGGTGCTGAGCGGGATGGGAGCGGTGTGGGGCTGTGTCAGGGTGCTCTACCTGTGGGAGCCTGTCACACCCCTTCACTCCCCGAAATCTGTGTCCTTCTGGAGGCACCGCAAGCAGGCCGACCTTCATCTGAACAGAGTGAGTCCACATCAGCCCTGGCATGAGGGGCCTGTGTTGAAAAGGCTCTTCTTTATGTGGCAAACAAAGACCAAGAAGCCTGAACCAAACAAGGAAAGAATTTAGGGTGCTGTTTGTGTACTTTCTCCTGTTTAGGAAACTTAAAAAAGAATGAGGGCGTATTTCCAAATATAGGAAAACATGATCACACCACCAATTCTCCTGCCAGTTGTGGATGTGCTCAGAGAAATGGAACACTTCACCTGCTTTGCTTTGACTCTCACTGTTTTGATGTCTCACTTCAGACTCCCTGCTCCCTGCCTATGTTTATTTTTAGTATTTGTTCAAATTGTTCTTAGAACTGAGTCATGACCTTCATCACATCTTTCCTGTCAGACTTTACTGCATACTGAACCCCTCACTGTGTCTCCTCTCTCCTGCAGGGTGATTACACAGCGGCCATGGCCAGTTTAGAGACCTGCCTGTCCGTCTTGACTAGAGCTCTTCCCTCAACCAATCTGGACCTGGTCTGCTCGCTGACCTGGAATCTGATTCGCTACTGCTTGCATCGTCCAACTCCTCTGGGTTGGCTCGTCCACCAAGTTGGAGGAAAGCACGAGGGGGAGGAGGCCAGGACCAGTGCGAGGGATGCAGCGCTGGTGTACCACCGGCTGAGCCAGCTGCAGCTCACAGGTGAGTGGGCTGGTGCTGTGCACAGGCTGCACTGATATGATTCACGGTTTGAAGTTAATGAACGCTGGAGTATGCTTCAGTTCCCATACAGTGCTAGGAAAAAAAAACAGGAGTTAAATTGCTGACTGCACATTATGAAGAGATTCTGTTCTCTGTTTCCCTGTAGGAAAGCTGCCTCAGCGTAGCAGCCTCTGGGCTTTGTCTCTGTCTCTGAGTGCTGTCAACCTCAGCGAGAGCGCCCAAGGCAAGATGGCCCCCGCTCAGCTCACCCAGATCTATGTGACTGCAGCAACAGCCCTGCGCACTGTGCTGGGCCACCACCTCTCCTGTCTGCCTGTACGTCTCTGACATGCTCCGTCCTCTGTCTGTCCTCACCCAGTTTATCTTCCACACCATGACATAAAAACGCACAGAGGAGATAATGACACTCTTTCTGATTTGTTAGCATCTTTCCTTCCATGTCTGTTTCCCAGGGTTACCTGTTGAGTTGTGCGGAGAGTGTGGCCAGCCAGTCAAAGACCAAGCCGATCCCTGACTGCCTGTGCTGGCTCTTCACCCCTCTGGGCAGGCAGTTCTTCCTGAGCTGTGACTGGTCTGTGAAGCCAGAGAGCGGCGACAGTGTGTATACTTCTGAGAGAGACCCAGGTCTGTCATGAATAGAGAGGTTTCAGTCTTTGTGCCTTTTACTCTGTAGTTTTTATTTATTTATTTATTTATTTTCTCGTTTTAAATCCAAAACGGAACAATCCTTCTCAAATCAACCATTTACCTGGTAATAAATAAAGATGACATGATTTCAAATTGAATGTTGTGTGCTCTGATTTCCCTCTTCCTCTCTTTCTTTATGACCTTCCTCCAGCTGACCCCATTGCCCAGCTGCACCGCTGTTTCTGCAGGAAACTTCTGGAGAGAGCTGTTCACACGCTCATCCAGCCGCAGAGCGACACCAAAGCAGGCAAACACACGAACAGCTCTGGGTACGGCGATGGTCATAACAATGATGCTCTGATGTGTGTGTGTTCGTGATTTACTTCGGAAATATAATCGTGTTCTGCCTTTGTTTCTGGCCTGCTGCTGTCTCAGGGAGTTTTCCAGTGCCCTGGAGTTCCTCCAGCTGTTGAACAGCTGTACAGAGGACTCTCCTTCCCCTCCTCATCCCTGGACTCCTCCCAATCACACCACCACTCCAGGTATGAATCCCATGAGGAGAACAACCCTGCAGGATGTTTGTGTGGGCAGAGATTCCAACTTATTTCCAGTGAGGATTAGATAGTCTTCTGAGTTACTGCTGTCAACACGAATGGATTTTCTTTGCTCCATTTGCCGTAGGCTGACAGTCAATTTAGGTTTTGAGATGAATGTATTATTGGATTATCACAGATAACACTGGCAGTCATTGATTTGTGCTAACAGATGACTTGCAGTGGATATGACCACGATGGCGATCTGCTGAAGTAACGTTAATTAGCTGCAGTCTTAATCAATTGTTGTTTCTCTCACACTGAGCTTTACTGCACACAAAGCATTCGATCATCACACACAAGAGATGGGAGTCTTAACCACCTCATTATCTCTCATTTGACACTTAAAGCTTTATAGCCAGGCTGTTGGAGCTCGTTTGTCCTTGTTATTTTGTCTTTCCACTTACTTGCCCTCTCTTCTTCCTCTTCCCAGTGAGAGACCCGGTGAGTCGCTGGTGGGCTTTAGTCCTGAAGGCTGCCGTGCACTGGCTCCAGGGTGACGATGTCGCAGTCAGGTCACTGTTGGCAGAGGCAGAGCGAATGCCGAAGGCTCTACACACTCTGGAGTAAGTGAAGTAAAACTTGTACAGTGTGTTGAAATGTGACTAGAAAACCCACAGAAAGCGTTCTCACTGCACTGCTGTCCCTCTGTTCCAGCCATCCTCTGCCCAAGGCTGTGCTGCTGCTTTGCAAGACGGTTCAGATGAGCCTGTCCCCTCTGAAGGGAGAAGCGGCAGTGGCCTGCCTGTCCCACTGCGACAGAGCCAGCAGTTACCTGTGCTCAAGCATCTCTGTGCCGCTCACCCAGTCTGGGAACTGGCTGAACAAGGTAGCCTGCAAGAAATCCATCACACACACTATCATTAATACGTCCTTAAGGTGTTGAGCGGCCATGGCTCAGGAGGTAGAGCACGTCATCCCCTAACTGTAGGGTTAGTGCTTCAATTCCCAGCTTCTCCAATGTGTCTTTTACTTTATGTATGTTTAACTGGTAGAAAAGCACAAAGTAAAAGTACAAGTCCATTTACCGTCTGCTCTGGGTTTGTGGTTAGTGTTTGTTGTGTAATCTTGTCTGCGCTTTTGCAAACACATACCAACATGAAACAACCTGCCTTATACTGCACATTTCATATCCGACTATCAGGAAGCACTGAAGTCAGTCCGGTCAGGGTTCTGCAGGTACACACTGCATGCTCAGTTGAGGTTAGGCCAGGTTGACGTGGGGCTGTGTGTGTGTGCACAGTGTGGGTGGCAGGAGGTGGCTGTAGTGCATTGTAGTTGCATTGCATGATCCTGAAGTCGAGTGCAATGTGTCTGCAGTGCAGTACAGAGGCCTCTCCGATCTGCACACACCCACTACACACCCCACCATTTCACAGTAAACGATGTCATGTAGCTTTGGGGGGGGCACTTTGTGATTTTTGGCCTATATGGGTGCACTGGTAATGATGGTGGTTGGCTGCTGTTAGCGTGATGTGGCTGTACTGGCAGATTTGAGTCGCACCTTCAGCCTCAAATGGATCTTAAAGTTGTAAATTGACCACAAAACGATAAGTTGGTATTTCATGTGTAAATGCACCAAACAGCTCCTTGATCCTTGCCTTTCCTCTCTCCTAAGGGCGTGGAGCTCCTGGTCTGTGACTTTCTGCTGACCTTGAGGACCGGTTTATGGCAGCGGGGGGGCAGTAGTAACGGAGAACCTGGCCCAGCCTCTGGGTCCCAGTTGGCCGGGTTCCAGAGGGACCTCAGCGCACTCAGAAAGCTCACACAGTGCTACAGACGGGCACAACACAAGGTAGATCAGTGACTGGATCAGGTCAGAATTGGATGTTCTGGTTGGAACAGAAAATGTAGAAGACAGTGTTTTCTGTGGCTGGCAACTAGATGAGACTAGCCAGTGGATGCATGTTTGTGAAGTCTTTGATTAGTAACTTAGCCTATAAAAGCTCAGAAGTCGCTGGAGCAGAAAGTGATGGGTTAAATCAGATTTTATCTTGGAGCCCGATAATCAATGAATAATGATATAAGATTGAAAAGCAGGCAATAATCCACCTATGTGATGCTGTAGCATGCTACACGCTAAAAGCAGTAATTACCTCAATGTATTTCTGGCTCAGTAAAGGCTTAAAATGTTTTCCTCTGTGCTTCACTAATAATAGGTTTGTAAATCAGCTGGGACCTGTTAATCTTCTTCATAATAACACTACCTTTACTGTATCAGCCTTGGAAACCCAGTTCTTTCCTGCTCTTACCAGCTGCTGAAATCTCACCACCCTTTAACATATCATCAGTCAGACTGGTGAGATTTACTGGAGTAGTCATTACTGCAGCCAGAGGGCTGTTAACAACTGCTGCTGTCACAGCGGTCGGCGATCGTTTGTTATGTAGGAACCCCATGAACTGCATCTGATTATGAGGTGTGAGACCACTGACTGAGAAATGGCTGTCTTGGTGCTGTGAGGCACTTTGCATGGAAGCCTCCAGGCAGAACATTTTTTCTGTGTATTCCAGGTAGGAAACGTGTAGTGAAATGATGTGAGAGCTCAGTGTTTCTCTGCTCCAGCATTACTCTGTCACTGATGCACTGATGTGTTTGTTTTTCTGCAGGTGTTTCTTCATGAGACCACAGTGAGGCTGATGGCTGGAGCCAGTCCCACCAGGACGCACCAGCTACTGGACCACAACCTGCGTCGCAGGACGCACGTCTCCTACACAGCTGGTAAGGAGAGTCAGGCTCAAACTTACATGCTGATTTAAATCACAAACATCCTTATTTACCCACACATACACCTTCAGAGTGGAAACTCAGCCTGACTGCTGGCTCAGAGTCATCCTCCCTGTGGTCACTCTGAACTTGAAACACTGACTTGATGTGTCCTAGAGGGCAACATGCCCCTGTGCTCACTCACACACACACACACACACACACACAAACCAGAAAGCAGACACCAAACTGAACTTTTCTTCTTTCTCCTGCCTGCTGCTACTGTCAGAAGGTGAGTGTGTCCTGGGTGAGAGGGAGAGGGCTCATGCCATCCTGCTGGCCTGCCGTCACCTGCCCATGCCCCTGCTGACTCCCCCCGGGCACCGCGCCCGTCTTCTGGCCGAAGCCAAGCGCACCCTGGAGCGCGTGGGAGACCGTCGGTCTCTGCAGGACTGCCAGCAGATCCTGCTGCGCCTCAGCGGAGGCACGACAATCGCTGCCTCTTGACCACACACACAATTCGAGAACACACACACACAGATTAGGGCTACTCACAATACACTGTAACAATGACTCTGTAATTTGCTGTGTAATATTATAATTGTCACTCATTTAAACCCTCATACTGATCAAGGGCCATGAATATAAAGACAAATAGGTGACTTCTCCTGTATCCATACTGCGTTACCGCAACAGCGCTGCCCCCTTCTGGTGGCTGATGGTGCCGTCCTGGCTGACTGCCTCATTTTAAACGATGCTACACAACAAGGAAAATCAGGTTCAATAGGCCCCAGAGGGAAAAGGGACCGTTATCTAATAGCAGTTTAAATGAATGAAGTCCAGCTGTGCGTTGATTAGTCATAGGATACCAAGCTGTACAATCATTATTGGCACACAGCGAAGTGAGCACTACTACAACTGTGTAATGTCTCATTAAACTTGCAAGCTTCAGTTTAAGGGCACCAGAGTAGACCCCTGGCTGTTCAGCATGGCTGTGCTGTAGGATGCAGACACATTGCTTACTTTTCACAGTAGTGTCTCTTCCTATCTACCTCATACACATTACAGTGCCAGCACTGAAATGCAGAGATGCTTAAGCAGCATGGCAGTTAATCTGAATTTGAGTCAAGTGACACTTCAACAGTGCAGTGTCATTCTAATTAAACCTAGCTGAGCTGCTTTATTTAGTCTTTAGGATGCAGCAGATCTTTACACTAAGGAGACAGACGGCTACTGCTGACCTGCTCCTTACTGTCAAACAAGAAACAGGAAAAACAGGATTTGGACAATATCTAAATAACAGAGAGAAGCAGCCAGTCAGTGGCCGACAATTTGGAAATATCTACACACACACCCATAAATGCACATTCATCTCACTTGACTCATTACATTTTAAATTAAGTGCATACAAATTGACGGGGTGATTGTATATAAGTTGTACATAGGCAGATAAACAGAAGCAGATGACACAGGAAGTCGTCGCCTACAAATTGAAAGGAGACACACACTGAAGAAACCATTGATGAAGTTGCCTCCTGTCAGTTTGATCAGGAGAGCAAGGTCACCTGTTGCGCCCTTAAAGTGATATTCCACCAAAAATTGATTAATATAGCCTTAAATGGTAGATTTTGGAAAATCAAACTTCATTGCCAAGTATTATTAAAACACAAGGAAACTGACTCCAGCTCAGTGATGCAGAACAGCAGCCTGTTTAGTGGATGACTATTTTTCATTGGTCACATCGTCGCAGATACATGTTCAGGTCGATTAATCCACCTCTCTGCTCTGATGTCCAACTGTAAATGTCCTCTTCAAGCCTACGGGCAGTGAGTGAAGGATTCTGGGTGGTGGATCACTTTGGGCTGTGAACACAGTGATAGATGTGAGGAGCGTTTCCACGTAGCGTATGTTGACGCTCTCTATCAAAATGGCCTTGATGTTATGTAAAAACAATGTTTTCATGTTTCATCATGTTTGGACTGAAGGGTTTTATCTTTGTCCAACCTGCTTTTAATTTGTAATTGTTGACTTACACATGGCATGACGCTTCTCAGTCCTGCGCTCTGATTATCTTATTTAATTGTTGTGTAATATTCATATAAATGGTTTTTAGGAGGGAAGGGAGCAGTTTTACAGTGATGTCATGACTGTTGTTTTATATCAATAAAAGCTGAGGCTCAGAACAGAAATAGGAGGATTTGTATTTCTACTGAAGAAGCCAATATTTAAACCATTGGCTTGTTATTTTAGGGTCACTTTTACTTTCTTGGTTCTAAAGTGCAAGCAAACACATATGCTATTAGAAGTTTCCAGAGTTCTGTCTTCCAGGTCAACCCAAGGTCTAAGTTAGAATCCTCAAGCCACCGGCAGCCGAGTTTTTACTATCATTAGAATTGTTTTACTTTTCACAAAAAAACTTTTCCCTTGATGTATTTTATTGTATGAATTTCTGTGTTTATTTTGATGTTTGTTTTATAATAAAAATAAACACATGCCAGGTTGGAGTGTATGGTCTTTCAGTTGTGGATGTGTAATATAGGAAGTACAAAAATAAGCACTGAAAAAAAGTATTTCATGTTACATCTGGGTGTGAATGCCACTGATATCTGATAATGGCGTTTCTTGGTTTCCTGTTTCCTGTGTGGCCCAGTAATCAACTCTGGACATCTCTGTCTACATCAGACCCTCCTAGTCATTCACAGGTGACTTGCCTGGATATGTAATGAGTCCCTGACAATGGAGGCAGGGGAGACTGCTGCCAAGACTCCAAAGAGTCAATGTCAACAAGAGTGGCTAGAAACATGATGGACAGAAGTATGTAACCTCATTTAATGTGAATGAATGGATCATGTAGCTTATATTTAAATAACAGCACCTCTTCTTAAAGCTTTGTTTTAACAGTTAAATAATCAAACCCCCTCACTTTTACACAGTTTGTTGTGTTGTAGGTTAAAATTTTAAATGGATACTACTGCCATTTCGTCTTCGGTCTACACTCTAACACATACTGACGAGGTGAAAACATTTTTTAGAAATGTTTGTATTAAGAATGATTATGATTATTATTATTATTAAGAATGAAATAAGAAGAATGTATTTGCTGTTCGAGCGGTCACGTTGTTTAGGTTGAGCGGAACCTTTAAGATTATTATGTCCGTGTTTCTAGTCGGACAAAGTGAAATGAAGTGCTCTTTAATTTAACAAACCGGAAATAGTGTAG
>NW_018128222.1:245636-290342 GCF_001952655.1 Monopterus albus
AAAACTCACATGTACAACATGAAAAACATACAAAGACACAACAATATGTCCAGAAAGGCTAAACACAAGCCAGGATCGAAGAAACGAGAAAACAAATGCATCGTAATGTTTGACGACAAAGACAGACAGTAAGTTATCGACTGTCGCCGCCGTTAACAGCCGCTAGCCTCTTAGCATCCTTGGCTAGAAAAACATCAGGTTAGTTAGCATTAACTTTAGACCAGATATTTTTATTTATTAAACGTATATGTTTTGTAACGTATAGGTTGGACTGTGTTGCGTGTAGCTAATTTTATGACAGTCTAAACCAAAGAAGTGCAAATATTTAAACATAAGCTGTTTTATTAGTTTGTAGTTCCATTTAAATCTCCGTGTAATCTCCCTTATACTAATAATGGGCGGGCGACGCCTTACGAATCGTTTTTCTTTCTGTTTGTCCCATAAAATACTGAACGCTTCAGACAAGACAAAACACGGCGACCTCTGATTTGTAAAAGCTGCATCAGCCTTTCAAAACTGGACCAAGACGCTGCAGCGCCTCAATGATTTGGACAGTTTGTCTCATATGTGACAATAAGAGCCCAAGAACCATGTGTGTTAATATTATTTGTTATACTTATGTTCATAGTGCTGTAATAAATGTAGGTGTTGCTTTGCATTAAGTTAGAATAAAATAAGAGAAGCCTAGATATAAACATTTTGGCACAAGTTACTTGGTGTTGTTCAGAAGCTTCTGACATCATCAGTTGTGGTTCATTTGGCACAAAGTTCGCTTTCTTCAGTTTCTTACATCTTCTGTACCTTGAGTGTGTAACATGCTTGGCCAAATAAAGGTGATTATTATTATTATGTCTTTGTCTCCTGCCCTGTCAGAGAGTATCTCACCGGTTTCCATAAGCGAAAGGTGGAAAGGAGAAAAGCAGCAGTGGCAGAAATTCAAAAGAAAATCAAGGAAGAGAAGATTCGAGTCCGGGAGGAGGTAAGTTCAATAAAGAGTGGAGAGCTGTGCGAGCATTTGAGGAGAGGATACCCTGATGTTACGTCTCATTTCAGAGGCACAAAGAGTACATGAAGATGTTGAAGGAGAGGAACGAAGCTCTGGGTGAGTTAAAAGCAAAAGTCAGTCTCTGGTCATTTTACTGATGTGTAACATTTGAGGATATTTCTTGTTTCCTCGCTTGATCCCATCTGATAGTCGATGCTGAAGATGATCTGGAAGATGCCATCATGTGTACCACAGAGTCTGTACAGTACGATCACCCCAACCACACCGTCACCGTGACAACCATCAGTGATCTTGACCTGACAGGGGCTCACCTGCTCGGACCCGCAGCAAATCAGGTCAGCAGCTAAGCTGCGGTTCGTCGTAGCCTACGTGTGTTTCACTGCATAGTCACAGTGACAGAAGTCAGTGAATGACACCGCTGAAATGAAAGTGTATTTGCCTTCAAGGCTAATGGGGAGAAGGAAGATGAAGAAAAGAGAAATGAAGAGGAGGAGAAAACAAGTGCAATGCCAAGAACATCGAGGAATCCAATCACGAACAAAAAGTAAGTGGGTCATCACACGGGGTTGTACAAAGTAGTATCAGTGTGAGTGGTTAGTTTTTCTTTTCATAAATTGAGCGTTTGTGCTTTTTGTCACCAGTTTCTGTTTTGTTCTTGTCATTATTTTTGACTTTTTATAAGCTAGATGTTGGTTCAAATAAACATACAACCACCATAACTGGCTGGTGACATCACGGCTGTCTTCAGATGTTGGTTCGGTTTGTCCACCTGTCGTCGTCCAGCCCCTGTCACTCCAGCTGTCTTTTCCTGTCTCTCTTCCCTGCTGCTGCAGGATCCGCTCTCTTACAGCGTCGCTCAGCACCTGCACCAGCAAGCGCAGGAAGAACAGGAAGCAGGATAGACGAGGAGGACAAGGCCGTCCCACAGACAAGAGACTTCGTGGCTCAGAGAGTAAAAAGAGAGCAGGGAGGACAAGCAAGTGGCAGAGACGTCGACAGACTGGGAAGAGGGAGCATCATCAAGACTGAGAAAGTGTGTGTAAAGATATAATGCAGGGTTCGGCCTCCCACAGGAGCCAAAACTGGAATGTTTGTGCTCCTGTGTTTGCGCAGGACTTGTTGAAATGTGTGTAAAATGTACACGAGCTCCTCTGTGTTGAACTGTCTGATGTGACAGTGTTTCCAAAGAACCTGCCTCCTGAAACCTCCTGCCCACATTTGTACTTTGTCAGTTTTGTAGTGTGATTTCATATCCCCACTGTGCTGTATTTACCTACATTTTGATTAAAGGAAAGATGAGTCTTGCTAATAAGTCAAATCGTGTCGCGGTCATAATGTTAGTGTTGGCGTGCGCTGTGGAATTTTGTCCCTCTGCTCTATTGTTTAATAGGAAACCTGACGTTGTCAACATCCTCTGTGGAACATCAGGAAATCAACCCTCAGCTGTGTTTCCTCAGAGCTCGCTGTTACCTTGTGATCTGAAGGAGCACCAGCCAGTGCTTCTTTAGAGCATCCTATTTGTTGTTAATATGAAGAACCTTATACCACACAGCCACTGGTTCTAGTGTATGTAACCCCCCCGCCTCACCAGTGTTTACTCATTTACATTCACGTGTGCCAGCTGTCACTTTCTGAAGCCCATGATATTTAATACAAGTGCTCAACAGAGGAGCCAACCGGCCACTGGCTCCATGTTGGCTACAGGTCAGCGTGCGCTCCAGGGTCTCTGCTGTGCCAACTGAGAGCCATCATGGCCGTCGTGCATGGTTCAGTTTCACCCTTTGTCACAGCAGCCAATCGGATTGATTTTAGTGTTTGGCCAGAGCATGAAGAAGAGGAGAAAAGTGCCTGGTGGGGGTCTGAAGGGCAGGTTCCAGAGCTGAAGGCAGGTGCTTCTCTTGGCAGGTAACGCTCATCAGTTTGCTTAGTTTCCTTTTTACTGTGCAAACAGGCTAATTCACCTTTATTGTTAGAGGCAGTGTACTTGTTAAATGCATGTGCCCTGTGGTTGGTAGTAGAGCTGCTCTGCAGGGAGCTCAGACATCACTCTCACTGGATTGTGTTTCACTGTCCTGTAGTGTGAGTAGTTTTCACCTACCTTAACAGTTCTGCTGTGGATGTAGCATGAATCGTTACGTAAAAGAACATGTTTAGTGCTCATTCTGAGCCAGAGCTGTGTGTTTACTCTTGTCTGCAGTGATGCAGGGCCACAAATAAGGTTTTTTTTTTATATTTAAGAATAATAGTCTTATGTCATTTCATTTTAAACTTGATTGCAGAAGCTGCTTTGCAAGTTTTAGGAACATTTCATAAGTGATCATGTCTCTGCGTCAGCACCCAGCACTGCTGTACTTTGAGTGATTTCATAAGTTTAGTTATTTATTAGTTTGTTTCACAGTAGAGTTTATTGATTCTGCTGCTTCACACCCTGTTGTTTCATAGACCTCTCTGTGGGATGCGATGAGCGGGCAGGTTTCACCTCTAGACCCAACATGCACCACTCCACCAATGAGCCCATCTGCCCCAAGTTCCAGCCCAACATCTTCGACCCGTCCCGCTGCCATGACTGCCTGCGCCAGAGGCACCTGCATGCCGGCGCAGGGGAGAGCACTGGGGCAGCACCACAACACAAATCCACAGCAGGCACTGGAACCAGGGGTGGTTCAAGCAAAGGAGTGTTATTAACACCAGTTCTGTCCCAGGCTGAGGAAAGAGACACCAGCAGCAAGGTAAGAAAGAAGAGAAGTCAGAGAGATGGAGGGAAAGGAACAGAGCAGCTGGGAAGACGTGGAGATGATGAGAAGCCAATGTGCTGAGTGATGGGATTAGCTGGACCTGGGGGTAGACGGGAAGAGAGCATCAGAGGTCACAGGTCAGCAAGACGCAGAGGAAACGATGAGATACTGCTGCATTGATCCACACACATTTAACTGTCTTGCAGATCAAAAATCAATTTTTCTTAAAACATTTCGTCACTGTTTCTGTGGGTGAGTAAACAATCACAAAGGCCACATCTAAACAGTGAGGTCATGTCTGAGGCTTTGTTGCTTGTGATTAAATTAAGAAAAGGTCAGCGATGGAGAATGGGCGGGAACAGGGAGGAGCGGGGTGGTAGCAGCGGCTCCCATTAGAAATTAATGAAGCTGGATCACTTACTGCTCTTGGGAATCGCTTGTAACTGTAGACGGGGAAGACGGGCATGGTCCTGCACAGTATCAAACCCAGGACAACTCTTCATTTTTGGCTTTATTCTGTCTTTGACATAACTGTGGTGGTTTGGTAAAATCATAATGAAGCATGAGTTGTACCGCTCTAGTAACCTGCCACTAATTTCCAGGAACTTGTCGGGATCAGACTCAATTTGTCACATTTGCAGACGGATTTCTTAAGACAGACTTTTTTAAGCAAAGGGTTTATGGCAAGACAACCAATGTGATGAAATATGAATGAGGACAACCACAAGCCAGGTCGGGTTTCAGAGGTGTAACCCTAATCGAACAGCAGACTGAACATGCGAGTGTGAGTCAGAGGAGACAGATGCTGATCAGGCAACCCTGGGGCCAGGCCGCCACATCTAGGACTGATGTGTGTGAACGCTCCTCTGGTGTGAAGTCGCTGTGGCTTTACAGTGAAACGACAAACTGCTCCTGTCAGAGCAGTGTCAGTGCCTTCGTGACCTGGAGAACAAAGCGATTACTGCTCTGTTGTGATTGGCCCTTGTTTTATCTTGTCGTCCTGTCAGGATGATTCTGATGGTTTGTCTGTGGTGAGCAGCTACTGTGATGTCAGCGGAGGCCGGCGGGGGTTCGGGGAGAGCTCTCTGTGCATCCTGAGCCCCGACTGTGAGCTTTACATCTGCGACGGCGACGACAGCACAGACAGGTAAGGACACTGTGACCAGAAGTCATGTAGCAGAGCTAAGAGGCTCCCTGTAGACTTGTAATTTTAGAAATATACTGAGCTAGTTTATCATTACAAGTACTGTGTAATTATTGTAAAACACTGGTGTGTACTGCCTGTGTTCCCAAACTCAAAACTGTCATGTTGTGTGATGGAACTGTGTAGCTTCTCTAAGAAATTCATGTTGTACACAGTGGTGGAAAGTAATTAAATACATTTAGTACTGAAGTACAATTTGAGGTATTTGTATTATATGTATCCACGTCCTGCTACTTCATGTGACTTCACTCCATGTCGGAGACAAACCGTGTACTTTTTACTGCACCATGTTGCTTAAAGTAAAAGTACCAAAGTATCAGCCTCCAAATCTACCTGAAGTACCATCACCAGCAGTACCAGTACCCGTCCTCCAGAATGGTCCGTGTCCCAGTAACGTCTCTGATACTGGATCATAGTGACTAATTACTGTGTCCATCACTTTAATGCTGCAGCTGGTAAAGGTGGAGCTGATGGTAACTACCTTATATACTTATACTGGGAAGTACTTTCCATCCTGCTGGGTAGCTGGTGGATTTCCTACTGGGATCAATAGAGTCTGATGGTTCTACTGGGTTTGGTTTGATTCATCTGATTCTGGGCCTGAAGTTATCAGGTACATGTAGTGCAGTAAAAAGTACACGTATGAAGTAACAGAAAATGGAAATGCTTGAGTTAAGTACAAATACCTTAAAATTGTACTTGTGTACAATACTTAAATAAAAGGACTCAGTTACTGATTTTTTTGTTCTTACCTTTCTTCCCTCCTCTTCGTCCACACAGCTGTCGTGACCAGAGTGACAACCAAGAGTTCAGCAGCTCCGTCAGCGCAGAGGACGATTACCTGCCGATCCATCGTCGTTCAACCAAACTCGGCATGACCCGGCTTGACCCTCCACCCCACCGGCCCAACACTCGGGCCTGGATGAACGAAGCCGGGGGCAGAGACGGCTTCAGCAGGCGATCAGGTACATGAATGCTGACCTAGCATATTGTTAAGTTTGTCCATGTTTTTTTTATTTCTCAGTACAAAGGCTACATTAGAAACAGCCGTAAAAGATTCCCAGCTTAGTAGGAGCATCGTAACATGGTGGAAAAGCAGCATCCAGTGTCTTTTTTGAACACGTTGCTCAGTAGGATCCTGGTTACCAGTAGACTGAACCTTCAGTAAACCTCAGTGCACTTGATTAATCCGTATCCGGTTACAGCCAAAGGTGTTCGTTACTTGGCCAAACCGTTTGATGTCACCAGCCGAGGTGTCCCAGGACAAGTATCAACAGTACAAAATAGCTCAGTTTGTGTCAGGAAACCTCTGCTGGTTGAACTTTGTGTGCGTCTCATTTCTGTTTCCCCACCTGCTGACTTCTGTTTGCTCCCAGGGTTAAAAGAAGACAGAGAGAAGCGTGAAAGTGGCTACTTCTCCCTGGGGAAGGTTTCGGGGGCCCGTTCACTCCGAGATAGCAGCCCGCCTGCTCCTTACCGCCACTTTGAGAGAGGACACCCCATTTTCAGCAACAGAAACATTGAGCCCAAAGACACTATCCCCTTCAGAAACCCAAATCTTGGTATGGCCTCTGAAAGGCAGTTACAAGAGGATCTAACTGAGGACCTCCCTGTGGAAATCCCTCCTCCTGACCCCATTGAAATTGCCATTGAAGTTGAGGCACAAGTTGGCCCTCGCTCTCCAAGTCCAACTCCTTTTAAGATAGCGGAATCACTTGCCTCAACTGGACGAAAAGGTGCCAGCAGCTCACTTGGCCGAGGAAACTCTTCTTCCTATCAACAGTCAGGGCGTTTTGATTCCTCAAGGCAAGCGGAATCATTTGCCTCAACTGGACGAAAAGGTGCCAGCAGCTCACTTGGCCGAGGAAACTCTTCTTCCTATCAACAGTCAGGGCGTTTTGATTCCTCAAGGCAAGCGGAATCATTTGCCTCAACTGGACGAAAAGGTGCCAGCAGCTCACTTGGCCGAGGAAACTCTTCTTCCTATCAACAGTCAGGGCGTTTTGATTCCTCAAGGCAAAGCTCAGCTCTGCAGTCCCGCACCTCTTCTCCCTCACGTGGGAACTTACCATTCAGACGCAGCGAGTCCATTGCCTCCCTCAGCAGGCATAACTTGGGTGGTGGTGGGCGGTCTCAAGGGACAGAGCTAGGGTCCATAAGCTCCTTGCAAAGCACACATGCCCAACGTGTTGAGTCAGGAAGTCTGCCAAGAAACTTCAGATCGTTCGCTGGTTCATTCAAATCCCAGTCCAGCACCGCTTCTGATTTTAGGAATACCTTAAGGAAAACTGAAGTAAATGGACTGTTAAGTAGTCGGGGTCATGACAGCAGAAGCTCCTCTCCCTCAAGGAGGAACTATAACCGTCAAGGCCAAATGTCTCTACACAAAACTGAAATCGGCTCCACTTCACCTCCTGGACATGGGCTCAATGCTCGTAGTTCCTCTCCATCTAGGAGAACTTCTGACAGTCGCAGTTTTTCACCGCCAATGAGAAATTACAACTCGTCTAGCCAATTTCCCCTTTGTAAATCTGAATCAGTCGTGTCGCTGAACAGAGGTAGCCAACATGGGCGCTGTGGCTCCCCTATCCGAGAGGGCTATGATGTTGAAAGCCAAGCTCTGCTGCGAAATTCCACAGCAAGGAATGGACTCGGCAATGAAGAACATGAGAGCCCCATCATGTCTCCACCCAGACGAGGCTATGGCACACCACGTCAGTCCATCCTCCGTAAGACTGAATCAAGCCCTGTTGATAGAAGTCAAGGTCATGACAGCCGTTGTTCCTCCCCTGGAAGGAGAGGCCGCGAAACCCCTAGTCAGTATCAGCTTAGGAAAACAGACACCAGCAGTTCGTTAAGTGGCCGTACTCATGACAGTCGTAACTCCTCCCCTTCAAGGAGAAGCTATGAAGCTCCTTCTCAGTCTCTGCTGCGCAAATCTGAAGTAAACAGTTCTCTCAGAAGTCGAGACAATCACACTTTGTTGCCTTCAAAGAAAAACTATTATGTACCTGACCAGAGCTCACTGCGGAAAACAGAGACAAGCAGCTCCCTAAACGGCAGGAATCAGACCAGCCGCAACTCTTCTCCCTCTAGAAAAGGTAACAGTGACCCACCGGGCTTCTCAGTCCTCAGAAGTGCCACAGGTGGAAACTCGGCCCATTCCTTTCAGAGAAGAAACACCTATAATGACTCAAAACCTGACCCTAAACACTCAGCACACTCTTGGCGGGAATCAACCCATTCCCTCCGCAGCACTTCCTGTTCTCGTGCTTCTTCGCCCTTTAGACAAACCACAAATGGTAGCAGGACAGCATTCGTCACTGTGGAAGCACCCAGGAGCCCCAGCAGCATCAGATCTGGGGCTGGGAGACATGTGCTCGAGGATCGCTGCCCCTCTCCTAATGACAAGAGTTCCTCCCACCGTGCACGAAGCCCTTCTTCTTCACCTCGGGTTCAAATGAGGAGGGACACCTCCTCCCTGAGCTCCATGGAGTCCTTAGAGTCGGGTCAGCTGTCGGTGGGGCCCACAGGACGGCGCAGGGAGGAGTACGCTACAATGGCTGACCTGCCAACGGTCAAAAGGATCTATCAGAGGGAAGAGCCGGGCCAGCAGTTCTCTCAGAGACAGGAACTCTTCAAACCGGCCAGGTCAGACTTAAATTACACTGCAAATACTGGAAGGAGTAGCGTCAACATGTTGCTGAAGCACTATAGAATGTACATTTGGTAACGTAACACTTTGAGATAGGTTTGTATTTTTATGGTATTTAGTGCAGTAGACCTCATACTCCTGGAGGTAAATCTAGGCAGCTTTACTCTTTCCATCAGTTTGGACAAATCTGACCAAATCAGACTTACTAACCTGTTGGTGCTGTTCCAGCCACTCCCTGAGCAAACAGCCCTCCAGAGAGTGGGAGAACACCGAGAGAGAGTGGCACTACGCTGGCAGTGGGTATCTGTCCCGAGCTCACTCCTCCACCTCGCTGCAGGTAGGCCGGCTAGTGATGCCGCTCTTAAAATCCATGTGTTATTGGAGTGCTTTTGGAAAATGTTAAACAAATCTGGCAAAATAATTGCATTTAGTAAAACAGTTAATACACTGGATTTGTGAGCTCAAAGCACACAGACACAGGACTGAGAACAGAGTGAACAGCAACAGTATAGACGGGGCTGGGACCTGGATATTAAACCCATACAGAAGTTTGTGCCCTGCATTAAGCGCCTTTTACTGTGGTAAAATAATCTGTTACAGTAGTACAGCTGCTCTCTGTGGTTTCCACCTGCCTAGTAGGTTAATGTTTAACCACATCTTCCATATACTGTACACCAGACTGGAAAAGGTCTGTGGATGTGAAACTCTGGTTTCTGTATCAGACACAGATTCTCCTCATAATGACAAGCTGTTCCTTTTCAGAGGTCTGACAGTCCCACAGCAGATGAGGGCAGGTCTCGGAAAGGTAATTACTACAGACCAGAACAAATGCAGGTATGTGATCGAGCCAGTCTGGATGCTGTAAATGTGTGTGTGTGTGTGTGTGTGTGTGTGGATACATTTTTATATTCCCTAATATAATACAAGATCATAAACCTGCAGCACACATGGCTGAAGGCTAGTTTATTGCAGTTTGCTCTGTTTCAATAGAAGTGGTCTTTCTGTTACATATTTACTAGATGCTGTATATTGGCAGTTTGTCTATAGCTGCTACTGCACTTGGCACCCTTATCTGCTAGAATATCTATATTTACACTGTAAGCCTTTTTAAATTCTGTTTTATCAGCTGACTGCACGGTGTCTGTGGACTTCACCTACACCCTCCAGGCATTTCATAAGACTGACTGAGCTTTGACAATTGTGGTCTGCTGGGGCATGTGTTGAAATTCCTGAACTGAAACCAATAGCTGCCAAGAGAGGATTTTGGAGGGGGGGCTGTTGGGATAATCAGTGAGGAAAACACAGCAAATAAATACGTTCTGTATGGCTAGAAAGTATGTCATAGTAAAACTTTTTCACGTCAATGCGCCACAAGATATTTGAGAATTTTGGTCCCAGGAAAAGTGAAGGAGTGATACCTCTTATTGAACAAGATTTTAACATTTTCATGCTCTTAATGCTTTTCTGGGTGTAATTAAAAAGCACTAAATATTTGTAATGCGGCTGGGGACCCCACCTAATCCCCTTAAGCCCCTGCTGGTCCTCGGCCCCCGGGTTTAGCGCCAGCACCGTGCGGTTAGGTAGGCTTGTTTTCTCAGACGGTCCTGGCGGAGCCAACCAGGAAGTGGCAGACGGGGCAGTGCGAGCGAGCGGAGCTAGAAGTGGCATTAGCTTCAAGTCTCAGAAAGTTGAGGAAATACAACCTTTCGACAGTTTATCCAAGTTTATTCGGGTGAAACTTTACACCTTAGCCTGGCTAAAGACTCTGCTCTGGTTCGCTTGATTAGCTAAGTTAACATGGCTGTGAATGGCGGGGTTTTGCTAATTTCGCGTAACGCCAGTGCTCTGCAAGAAACTAAAGGAAAGTAAAGTTTTGTCCGATACTTTTAGCGTTAGCAGGGTAATAAGCTTAAGGCAAGAAGAGCTTTGTTTTCGCGAGTTAACTGCACTTTCTGTTGTCTTTCTTTTACCCTCCGGATCCTGTTACCATGACGGTAAGTAAAGCAGCCACGTCTTCCTGAATTTGGTGTTTTTGAAATGGAATCTGGCGCAGCACAGGAGCTAGCCACACGTGTGTGGTCGAAATGTTTCATTTTTAATAAGGTTGGATTGCATAGCTAGTTTTAATAGACCCTTCTTGTCAGTGTTTGATTTCAGGGACGTGTCTACCTCAAATGGGTAGCTAGCTTAAAACGGAATCATTATTTTTCTTCTTCTTCTTCTGAATCTAAGTTCATACTTTGTGTTTTTCGTGCTTCTGTGACAGCGCTGAACAATCCATCGTGGTTTCCATGCGTGGTGTAGCTTCACGTGTGTGCCCTGTGTTGTTTACAGTGGCAGGAAGTGTCATTAGCTTCACCCAATAGTCAGTTTATTAGGGACACGGGCTGAGGTGATTGTGTTCACGGTGTCTCCCAGAGGTGTGATCACTGTGGGGGCTGGAGTTTGTGCTGAGGTTTACTGACAAGCCTAGTCTCACTGATCATCCAAGGGGCGGACAAAGTGAGAACTAGCTGTCAGTATGATCCAACAGTGATGGAAGAAGTACTCAGATTCTTCACTTCAGTGAAAGTAGCAGTACCACAGTGTCACAATACTTTGGTACAAGTAAAAGTCCTGTGTTCAAAATGTTAAACCTGTTGTACGACTACAAAAGCATTGGTAGCCAAAAATACCTGAAGTAGCAACAGTAACAATGTCTCTGATACTGGATCATAGTGACTAATTACTGTGTCCATCACTTTAATGCTGCAGCTGGTAAAGGTGGAGCTGATGGTAACTACCTTATATACTTATACTGGGAAGTACTTTCCATCCTGCTGGGTAGCTGGTGGATTTCCTACTGGGATCAATAGAGTCTGATGGTTCTACTGGGTTTGATTCATCTGATTCTGGGCCTGAAGTTATCAGGTACATGTAGTGTAGTAAAAAGTACACGGTTTGTCTCTGACATGGAGTCACAGGATGAAGGAGCAGGACGTGGAAGTACTTAAATGTACTTTTTGCTAATTTGACACAGCACACACTCCAGCCTCCACAGTGACCACACAGGTGAATCAACACTGAGCTAGGTGTACCAGCGAACTGTCCACTGAGTGTATGCATCAGGTGCTACAGCTGCTGTGACACATGTTCAGTGTTTGCCCACAGAACAAGGAAGTTTGCCATACATATTTTAACAGCCCTGCAGGACAAGGCGAAGCTCTGTAGACACTGTGCCTCTGTCTCAAACCAGCACCACAGTTTGACCCTCTTCCTTCTGTCTCTGACATTTCCCACAAGGCCACTGATCTGAGAGCACATGACGAGGAGGAGCACTGTTGCATTAGGGCATTTCAGACCAGATGCTTACAGGCATACATGAATTTCTGATGAGGTGTGACTCAGCAGTTTATTCTCATAGAAAGTTTCTGTACGGGCAGAAAAGGACAGAAAAACACAGTCACAGGCGATTCATCTTTTTAGTCATGATCATCTTCCAAAAAGCGGATGTCAGCAGTTTTCTGTTGTGTTTACAGCCATCACCTGATGATGCAGCCATGGGTTTGGACTGAGGGCAGATATTAAAAATCCTCAGGTGTCTTAAAACAATGCCACGTTATTTATTGATGAAGAGGTGAGATTGAAGTGGACCCGAAGGCTTGGACAGTTTTGCTGTACTCACAGTCTATTGGCTTCCATCTGAACAATTGTTAGATTAAAGAGGATCAGCAGCAAAGATGAGAAACTGGGTTGTACTGTGGCTTCACAAGAACACAGCTAAAGACGGGGTGAGTATAAATGCAGAAGAGGGGTGGTTAGAGATGACAGAAGTGATAGATTGTTAGAAAGCAGAAGAACACACAGTAGAGAGGGGGTAAAAGAGTGAGCAGTCACGATGGGAGAAGAGGCGGCAAGCGCAGAAAGAAGTTTTAAAGTGAGGAGTGTACATGCTCAGAGAGAAGCAAAGTCAGGAATGTTTGTCGGAAAACGTTGCCTACTCTTAATCTGGGATCACCACATCTCCAAGTCCACGTTTTCCTCTTCTGTCATCGTGTCAGAATAAAAACATGCCTGTTCCTGGAAACGTGTCGAGCAGCTGAAGCATGTTTGAATAGATCTCCTGCTGCCACAGACGACTGTTTCACAGCCTGCGGCCGAGCTGCGCTATGAACCAGTCGCTTTAGACACTGGTGCCATTTTCTTCAGTTTCACTAAGGATGTGCTGCTCCAGCTCCACATCTGTCTGTCGTCCTCGTATAGTTTTGTCTTCATCCTCTGCAGACACGCTTGTTTTCACACCTCATATGCATCGTTCTGTGCAAACATTCGTCATGTGTCTGCCATGCTGCAGTGCAACAGAGAAGCGCCCTGTGTGAAACATTGTACGGATCATCACAACATACAAGATCATCATGTTGGAAATCTGGAGCAACACTGAACTTACCAAGTGGATAATAGAGAGCAGTGGCTGGTTAATGATCCAAATGTATTGACGTGTTCCAAAAATAGCTTTAAAACGTGTATACACAGAAACCCGTGCAAGCAGCAGCACTGACCCGACTGGTTCCAACACACATTAAAGAAAGTTTCTCCACAATAGAAACCAGTTTTTGTCCTTTGTGGCAAAATAAATCAGCAGCCTTGGATCTGTTGTGTTCAGTGATAAATTAATTGTGAGGAGATTACGCTGAGTAAGCACCACCCTTCCATGTGGCTTTGTCCTGTTGTTTTGCTGCTTACCTCTGCTCGCGTTTGCTCTTTTCTTTTCGTTTCCTGTGCACTTTGTTTCTATTCTCTCTTTTCACAGTAACGTCCTTTGAACAGTCACAGACGACAGAATTCCTTCATTCAGGTTTTGTAACATTTTGGCAAACATTCAAATGAAGGTCGGTGAACATGATGCTGTGTACTCTGTCCCGCAGCCCGACCTCCTGAACTTCAAAAAGGGCTGGATGTCGAAACTGGACGACAGTGGAGAGGTAAGGTACAAACTCAGAGCCGCTTTCCAGTCACAGGTCTTCTTCACTTCTTCACTCGTAAGGTCAAATATGGTGTGAAAGGCGATGGCGGCAGATGACTCTCACTATCACAGTAATAGCTCGGTGGCTTGAGTCACAACAAGTGTCTCCGCTCGACTGAGCGCACTTCTCCCATCACAGCATCATGTCCTCTGCTGTGTTTCAGACCAGATATTAATAATGCTCTGTATTCAGGTCCTAATAATTGAAACGGGGTTCACACAGAGGATAAAACGGGCAAATAAAGAAAGTTCAAGGAGAATAAAAAGGCTTTTATTTATTTATTTTTTATTTCCTGTGCTTCTGAATTTGTCAAGATCAGTGTGTGGTATCTGTTCTTATGGTGTCTTGTTGCTCTCTCTGTTGTTTTTGTCCCTTACTGCTGCTGGAACACTGGAATTTCCCACTGTGGGATCAGTAAAGTTCAACCTACCTTAAAAACTTTAACAGGTCACAGGAAGAAAATGTTTTAAAAGATGAGACAGACTGAGCTGATTTATTTTTGCCGCAAACGTTTGAACTCCTTTGTTTAGTCTAGACTTCGTGTTGTGTTTCTGGAACAGGAACTGAAAGCTCTGAGATGTCGCTCGGAGCCAGCCTGGTCCTGGCTTTAAAAGTAATAAGTAACATTTTAACATCTGATTATTACTAAATGGAAACCAGTGTAAAGATGAAAAAATTGGCACCTGTTGAACCCTGGCAGCTGCGTTCTTTTATTTGTTTGCCACAGGCAGTAAAACGTCTCGGTCTTTGAAATTCGCCTCAGCTGACAAACAGCTGAACTCATTTGACTCGAGGCTGATTTCTGCTATGTAATATGCAAGAACCAGGTTTGTCTGTAATTGTTGTAAGATATCTTGGATTTTGTCATTGTTGTTTTGATAGTTTTCATATGTGCACATAAGAGCTGCTTGGGTTAATGGATGTCTTATGTGTTTAGTGGAAGAAGCACTGGTTTGTTCTGACTGATGCTGGGCTGAAGTACTACAGAGACTCGAGTGCAGAGGAGGTAGGCTGTCATCTCTCTGTTGCATATATATTGGTGGTATGTGTTTAAAAAAACAAGCTTGCTGGACATTTCATACACAAGTACATGTGGGTGATAAAGAAGAAGCCTGTCATTAAATACCCTGTCACTTATAAAGGTGTAAGTGTTGTGAAACGGTTGCTGTTTTTTGTACAGAAAGATGACATGGACGGGGAGATTGACCTAAAATCCTGTGTGAAGGTGTCTGAGTTTGATGTGGAGAAGAACTATGGGTTTCAGATACAGGTCTGTGTCTTTCATACCACTTCTGTTATTGTGCTCACATCTCTGTCAGGATCTCCTCCCAACTTTCTCTCCTTCAGTTTTTTTTTTTTTTTTTTAAATAATTTCCATCACATCTGTGTGTCCTCTTAACCCGTTTCCTCTTTTGTTCTCCAGACGCGGGAGGCCGTGTTCACACTCTCTGCCATGACGGCCGGGATCAGGCGGAACTGGATAGAAGTCTTAAAGAAGTGTGTCCGGCCCAGCAGCTCTCCAGACCTCACACAGTAATGTCCGGTTCAATTGCTAAGCAGAAAAACTTTAAAGTCCCCATGGCTGCTCATTTTGTTTGCTTCCAGCTGTTTAATGTTTAAGCTTGGGTACCTCTAGATTATCTTGGCACCTCTCATAACTCCAAATAGTCTGTGATTATTTCAGAACAATAAAACCCAATATCACAAGGAGAGCCTCCTCCTGAAAACAAGAGGATAGTTCATGAACGTGCACAACTCCTAATGCTGGTGTTGTCACAAGTGGACAGCACAACGAACCATAACAGCATTAATTAATCTGAATGTCTCCTCCACAAATAGGTAAACATCAGTATATGTACCAATGAAAACAGATGTGTAACACTCTAAACAAAGCAGGTAACTGAGAAACCCCATATTTTAACTGGCATAATGCTGACATAGTAACTTCTCCAGCCTTACAATAATAATAATAATGTTACAGAAATGAGGTATTAACAGACACACAACATGTGTTTTTAAACTTACAGTTAAGCCCCACCGATTAGCGGAAACATCGCTCCCTTCCAAGTAGCTCCAAGGTCGGTAAAACGGGTGGTCACTGCGTCTTCCCCTACCCGACCACATACAGTCCCCAAACAAACCAAAAAGTAGCGTAGCAGCGACAATAACATCATGGTTTGTTAATCCGCTGGTTAACCAGCAACACATCACATGCAGCAGACACGCTGGACTCAAGCAGTCAGAACAAACAGGTACTGAGCTCTGGGGGAATCCAGCATTGATGAGCTGATCATTCACCGCTGTGGGGGGCTTCACAAGACTGGCTGCTTGTAGGTTAGACCTGATCAGGTGAAACAGGAACATTCCTGGACATGCAGTAACCTCAGGTCCTGTATTCTTCTCCACATCCTCTGGTCACAGTGCAGCAGCAGGAGGGAAAATATATCCACAAAACCAGGAGCAGTCGAAAAATTATGCTTTTACAATAGATGGATGTCAGGAAAGCTCACATGAACGTGCAACTGACTAGAGGTTATGACCATTCAAAGAAATCTGTAAACTATAAGACTTTACATAATTGGAAAAAAGTCACCAGCGATAGTTTGTAAGACGTGTATAAACTGAGTTGCTTCTGCTTTGAAGTACTAGAACATATGTACACCTCATTTTTAAAGCTTTTAGTCATGTTTTGATGGAAATTCATTGTAACATGATAAGTCAGGAAGCAGCATGGCATGGGCTCCTTAAGTCAGGATGTTACTTGGTTTTCTTGTGTTTCTTATAAGTGTTTGGGTTTTTGGTAACTTGCAGCTCCTTGCCCCAAAAAGCAGCATCTAAAGAGGACGTGTGCTTTTGAAGTGATTGCTTATTTAAATGGCTTGTTTCAGGCCTTGCTGCAGCTCAAATAACACAGTCAAAATGCTCTGTTACTTTCATGCGTCCCTAACTTTGCCCCCGACTTAGCTGCTGTGTACTTTGGCTGTTGCAGATGAATCAAAGTGTCTTTAATTGCTTGTGCATCGTTATACAGTATGTTGTGTTTTCATAACTCACCTGCAGCTGCATCTTGAGTGTTTATGTCAAGGCTTTGTTTGCTGTTGTTTACTTAGTTTGTGATTGTTCAGTTTTCTTTTCTTTTATTAAAATCAGATTTATGAGGCTGTCAGATAGTAAAAGAAGAAATAGCGCCCTGTTATATTAATTGTTATTATTTTTCTCTAGGTTACCCGACAGCAGCAGTGACAAAGAAAATTCCCACTCACGTTTCCCGACTTCTTCCCGTCACCCATCGTTACATCACAGCATCGTTCCTACAGAGGTTCTGACCTCTTCCCCTCCTGTTCAGCGTAGGTTTGATTACGTTGAACTGTCCCCTGTTCCCACTCCCGCTGGCTCCCTCCCAGCCAGTCAGAGAGAAGCAGGAGAAGGGCAGGGGAGCATGAGCAGGCAGTGGGAAGCTGTGCTGTCCAGGAAGGGCGCTGACGTAGGCTCGAACCAGAGTCTACGCATGGAGGAGGCAATAGAGAAGAAGTGGGCTGAGTTTGAACGCTTGCCGTTTAAGGAGATGAGCTCGGCGTCACCAGTAGGACCACGGTCCTCCAGCCCTTCAGCCAACGAGGCGCTGCAGAGGGAGGTAGTGCGTGGAGATGATTTTCCAATTTGCAAATTTAAATAAAATGCAAATTAACCCTTCATCGATTCAGATGAAGTCAACACTTCCTGTTTCTGACTTTTAACTCTTGAGTGCCTGTTTTCTAAGCAGCCCCTGCTCTTCAGCAGTGTTTCCCATCTAAAGTGATGTGCTGTGGGAAACTTGGGTGAAATGGGAAAGTGCTGAAACCTCTGTTTGTGGTGTTGTGCATCTTGGTTTGACTCTGTGTTTGTGGTCTGGTACTGAGGTGTGTACACATGATACTCAGGCTGAGCTGCAGTACAAGGCTAAACACTGATGTGTCATCATACAGTTCAATTCATGCTAAAGCCTGTTTGTCCTATTTGTTGTCATTACAGTACAAAGAAACTTTAAGCTTCTTTAGCCAGTCTGATTAGACGGGCTTGGAAAGGTCAGCAGTGAGAAGGGTTCAACTTCTAATAAAATTAACTTGTCAACCATCAACTATAATCCAATGGCTGCACGCTGCCCAGGGTGGTAGTGGAGTGAATGTTGGCATCAGTCTGAACCTGGTACAAGAGCTGCTCGTGCTTCTGCCAGTGATTGTGTGTAGCCCAGGTGTTGGCAGTGGAACGCTCCGTCAGAGTCACGCATTTGGCTGAAATGTTGATTTGTCTGTTTATAAATCAGTGGGCATGACTGAACCATCCCTGCTGCTGCTGGTTCAGTGAGTTGCACCTCAGAGTTGGGGATCGGAGCCGCCCACGTCTTCCACCGCCAACACCAGCCTTTGTACCACATCGTGTCATGCTAATCGCATTTAGCTTCTGTCCCCTGTCGCTCAGTGGGCTTTACCTCCGTCTTCATCTTTTCTCAGGTGGCGTCACTGAGGCAGCAGCTGGAGCAACTACGGGGAGGGGGAGGGCGAGGCGAAGGAGGTGTGCGGGGTGGCTGTGGCCCTGAGGCCCCCTGCGGCCGCAGCCTGGCAGCCATGGAGCGTGCTCACCGACATGCCCTAGAGGAGGTGCAGAGGCAGCACGAGCGCCAGATTAAGGAGCTTGAGGTGGAGAAGGACAGGCTGCTGCTGGAGGAGGCCCAGGACACTGCACGAGGTCAGCAGACAGCTCAAATAGGCCTCTGATTGTTCCAAGTAAAAGTAGTCATGATTTTCCTAATAAAATTGAATTGTAAGGGTAAATCCCAATTCCCTTAACTGATCGCTGCTCAATCCTCGCTTGTTGTTCCGGTCCACCATCTTGAAGGAGGTCCCAAAACTTATTCCTGCTCTGTGGAGCGAGGAGGCTGCTGGAGGAGCCATGAGCAGGGATACATGAGAGCATCTGTCGCAGGAGGCTTTTATGGAACTGAGATTTGTCCTCCCTTTTACTGCACTGGGCTGGGGTCAAAGGTCAAACAGTTTACTAGTACAAGACTAGGCTGTCACCTTTGTCCTTGGGTTATTTTTCATGTCAAACTACTCTGACTAAAAATCATATGCACATCTCGTTCGACCCTCGTTCCTCCTCATATCAGATTGATCGATCCAGTGTCTTTTGTCTAGGACCTTTTCTACAGGTTCATGCAATTCAAAGTGCTTTACAGCCGACAGACAAGCTGGTAAGACAGAAGAAATGTGAATGGGAAAAACAACTGGGAGACTGATGCACACAACAAGCTTTTATAAAATGAAACTCAATGAACGTAAAATTAAGAACAATAAAATAACACTTGAGGAATGTCAGACCGTCGTGCTGGAACAAGACCATGGAAGAGCTTTCAGAAAGTGTTTCTCCAACAGTGGCTTTTATCCAGTGGTATAAATAATATGTTTATAAGAAACATTCTGTACAGATCTTTTTATTTAGCAGTCAGAAAAACAACATTGTAATCAGGAGATCACGTAAAAGTTGTTGTTTGTGTTTCAGTGATGGAAGCTTTGAAGAAGAAACATAAGGAGGAGCTGGAGAGAGAAGTGGAGAAAGTCCACAGGCTAAACAGCGGGATGCTAGACTCACAGACGCTGCGAGCCCAGCGACAGTGAGTAACTTTAGATCTGGTTTTCCCGGTTTGGTGCAAAAGCACTACAGCCACCCAGATGCTTGGTGGCACAGGAAACCAGCTGGCAACACAATCAGCCAGCTCGATCTCTGCTAGCATGGCTCAGAATCCACCAGGAAAATGTTTTGCCAACTGTTTTTGAAGAAGAATATGTTGACTCTGGTTTCTTACACATGTTTGCATTACATGCACACAGAAGTACAAGCATGTACCCTGTCCTGTGTAAACCTTTAGTTCATATTGACTTGAAAATAAATTCTTGATTGCAGGACAACACTGGTCGTTTAGGCAGAAGAGTGGGAGCTAGTTGGCCACGAAAGGGAGAGTTTGCAGACTCAGTTCCTCATCTAAGTAAAGCCATTACCACAGTGGCCACCGAGTCCTGTTAGGCACTTAAGGGATGTAGAAGAACACAGCTGTGGATTAGTTTTCATCTGTAAGGCCTCTGAGGTTTAGGATTCATCTGTGCTGCCTGCTCTGCAGTATTTCACTCTGTGCATGCTCTTCCTTATTTTTGTGGTTATTGGTCATGAGCAGTAAAGATGTTTTAAACCACAGTAGGAAAAAGTTTCCTCATGAAAATGAAGAAACCACTGCATGATGGTTTCATTCACTGCAGTACATACTACATCATAACGTTATACTTTACAAGCACACAGTAAGTGCAGGGCAGAAACAGGAACTAGCATCCAATAGGAGAGTATAAGACATGGTCATCTCACCAGAGCAGTGCTGGGACAAGATCAGATCATTTGGAGCCACTGCATTGTAGTGATTTCTCCAGTTTAGTTGATTAAGGACCTGACGTGACCAGTCTGATGTGTTTCTGCAGGGCAGAAGCTCAGTCGCTGCAGAGAGAGCTGTCCAGCCTCTCGGAGCGTTACTCTCAGAAGTGTCTGGAGCTGAATCGAGCTGAGCAGAACAACGCTGAGAGAGAGAGGGAGATCAGCCGCAAAGAGAGAGACTTGGAGCAGCTGAGGAAAGAGAACCAGGTGAGTTATCAGCACACAAGTGATGTGCACAGGCTTTTCATCTTTAAGTTGAAATGAAATGTTGTTCACTGCTGCTCTGGCAGGTGTAATGCAGTGTGACAGTTTAATTGGCTGTGTAAGTATAAATGTCCTTGATTTGTAAACCATCAGTCCTTCACACCTGGACAGTAACACACTCACTCATGTTGGTGCTTTGCCAAACAAAGTGTTATGTTTGTTTTGATCCAGGTGTGGAGTTTGTGAGGCTGGTAATTTTCTGTAAATTGATGCCAACCACTATTCATCGTTCTTCACTCTGAAGAGAAAATGTTTTCCTCTGCAGGACTTAAAAGCCCGTTTGACAGAGGAGCTCAGTCGTGTGCGATCTTCCATCGAAGATCAGGGCTTGGACGACAGCAAAGACAAGACGCCCTGTGAACTAGAGGTAACAGCTGTTATGCTGGGTACTTGAAAGTGAATGAGGGGGTTATAACTTAGAGAACTGGCAGGCAAGTCTGCAAACTGCTGTCTCCACATTAGGACTGCTGCATTGGTTTCAAAGGTTGATTGTGTTTTTTTTGCAAGAATATGATTTAAAAGCAACGATAACTGGACAAACCTGATATCGGAGATGTTGCCTGAAAATGCAGATGAGTCTCTGACCCCTTCAGTAATGTGAGAACAGTGACTGTGAAGCAATTCAAACTGTGTGCTAGCTCAACTGGAATCTGCTGTAAGCAAGACACCTGCACAGATAGCTGATTTAACTGGTGCTTTGTTTATGCTTCAGTGTTGTAGTTTTCTGAATACAAAGGGAATGTAATGATCAGCTGAGCTGGACTTACAGAGAACTGGGTTTATCATCAGTTACTGTGTGTTTTAGCTGGAGGTGATAATTATAAGGCCTCAGGGTAACACAGAGAATCATGTTTCATTTTGGCAGTAAAAGAAAACCACACTGTTGTTTTCCTCCCAGGTTCTTCTCAGGGTGAAAGAAAACGAGATCGAGTATTTACACAAGGAGATCAGCTGTCTAAGGAACGAGCTGCAGTTTCTCAACACGGTACTGACACTGTGCTTTTAATTTAACTCTTCCTTTACCAGGTGAATCCCATTGAGTTTAACAGCCTCCTCAAGGGCAACCTGTGTGTGCATGTGTGTGTGCGCGTGCTTTGATCCATTTGTACTGCTTTACTGCATGTTTAGCACATGTAATGTTAGTCCGTCTGTGGTGAACTGAGCTGATTGGACAGGGTTTAGAAACACACACCTGTGTATACAAGGGCCCCACGGTTCCCGCTGCAGGTCGGCACGGAAACCAAAAAAGTACTGAATAGTTTCAATTTTGAATAAATTTGTCAAATTGTTTCGTTTTGTTATTCAGTGTAGTTTGATGAGCAAAAATGACAATTTTATCCATTTCAAATTAAATGTACAATAAAAGTGAAGTCTGGTTACTTCCTGAATTCGCTGTCCTTTTGTGATATGTTGGTGTGAGAACTGGCTGATGAGACACACGTCTGCCTGTGCTTCACAGGAGAAAAGGCTGGCCTGCGAACGATACACGGAGGTGCATGAGGAGCTGAGTGGGATAAAGGGCCGGAACGAGCGAGAGATCCACAGTCTAAAGGAACATCTGAGGCTGGCCATGGCTGCTCTGCAGGAGGGGCAGAAGCTGGGCAACAGCCTGGACCACTGAGAGCCCGCCGCCGCTATTAATGCTGTGGCAGGCGCAGCGCCAGGGGGGGGGGGGGGTGGATGATGGTCTGCAGAGTCACACTGATGCCGCTAACATCACTGTGCCTGTAGAGACAGGGATCTTTTGAAATTTGACTTGTTTTGTAAATTCATCTGGGTATTTTTGTTTCCTGTTTTGCAGGTGCATCTGCACCGTGGTGACTGAAAGAGGGATGCAGGAGATGGGTGTTCCAGCTCTGTGGGGACCATGAACAGTGCCTTAATTTTCAATCATTCTGCCAATGAACAGCAGAGAGTAGCCATTAGCTGGTTTCATTACACTGGGCTGTACCTGATGTATAAAACTGCACTTTTCGTGTTTATCTTAGCTTTTGCTTTTGTCTGCCCCTGCGTGTATGAGTGTGCATTTGGTCTGAAAACTGGAATATCTGTTGAGTGACTTTTTTTAGCAGCCATTGTAGATAGAGTTCATGCTGTATCAGCTTTTTGGTTGGATAAACTCACTGTGTATGTGTTCTGCCTGAGACAGCAGGGGTCAACACAGTTAGAGGAGCTACTGTCACCTCTGTTTGTTGAGTCCTATTTGCTTACATGTGAAAATGGCACACGTTTCTTTAGAAATGATGGGAGCTGCTTATTTGATTTTTTTTTTTTACCTAGCCACATTGGTGCTTATGTTTTATTGTTTGTGAATAGAATTTTTTTTTTGAATATATTGGGATTGATACAGGTTAAGACAGCAAACGTTTCTAATTCTGGTTGTATAGAATTCAGGCTCCACTTTCTTTGGATATGCTTGTGAAGCTGTTGAATGAATGTTGTCCCACATCACAGATGTCTTTATTTTGAAACTGTGGTTGAGAAGCGGGAACTCTCCAGCTTCCAGTCTCCCCTGATCATTTCTGGCATTTATGTGCCAGCACAACAATAAATGAGAGGAGTTGCATCAATGAGCCAATTTTTTTATTGACTGTATGTATTGTGATAAAATGACTCATCTACCTGCCTTTTGAAAATGTTTTCATATTTAATGCACTGATGAACCAGTATCATCTTTGTAAATTATACACATTTTTGCAATCAATAAAACAAGTTCAACAGAAACTTAATGAAACGTGTCAGGCCGTTAAAGTACTGTTTATTTTAACGGGCCGAGTCCTGTCTTGAACAGGTCTGCCCTCTAGGTGGCGCCGTCGTGTTCTTGGACATCATTACATCGTCGATGAAGTGAAACCACAACTGCTGTAACGGTAGTAGCTATGGCGTCGACAGCGGCGACCCGAACGGCAGTTGGCGCTGCAAAAGTTGTTAAACCGATTTTTAGCCGAGACCTGGACGAAGCAAAGCGCAGAGTTCGGGAGCTGTACCGAGCCTGGTACCGAGAGATACCTCAAACTGGTACGTCGGTGCACTGAGGCGGTTTATGTGCGTGTAAAAAGCAGCGTTAGTGTCAAGGTCGTCTCTATGAGGCGATTCAGTATGACTGGAATTAGCTGCTAGCAAACAGCAACATAGTTCTGGACAGATTCTGTAGACGCTTCTGGTCTCATGAACATTACATGTCCTGGTGACGTTTAAGAGAAATGTTGAGATGGTCATAACTTACAAGCTGATTGAATGATGAGAAAACCACGAAGTCCGAGTGTTTCTACCTAGTGATTTTCAACTAGCTGTTCCATTTGTACGTAAAACAAAATGTAGCTCTCGGCCAATAGGTGTAAAAATAGTGATACCGTATTAAAAATAAATGCACCTTTCTGTAGCAGGAACGCGTTACTGGTCAGTTAACTTGGCGTGTTTTCACACTTTTTGCGGCCCGTCCTTGATCAGATAGCTGAGGATGTTTCTGAGTCGGCCCCGTAGCGAACAGCGTCTCCTGCTAACAGTGTAGCATTTAGCTCCAGTTCATACTGGAGAAGCTGGAACTGGGGCTGGTTGAGTCCTGACGGGATGGAAGCTCAGTCTAAACACCTCGCTGTCTTACCAGGTGGAAAAACAAAGCCAACAAATCAGTGAAAGCCTGATACAACTTTTCCTCTGTGTTGTCTAAAAAATATTACAAACATAAATGGTCCTCTAACTGAGAGATTGGTTTAGTTCTTTTCTGAGAGGTGTATTGAATAGCAGCAGCCTCATCCTTTAAAATAACAAATAAAACAATTTAAAATGATTTCCTGGATGAAGTTGACGCCATTGACACCCACTTTGATTGTATTTTCTCCTCTACAGTTGAACTGTTTCAGCTGGACATCACGGAGCGTCAGGGGCGAGACAAAGTGAGGGAGATGTTTGACAGGAACAAGCACATCACCGACCCCCGTGTGATTGACCTATTAGTCGTTAAGGTAAAAAACAGCTGTGCACTCATTTGTGAACTGCATCAACAGAAACCATTTTAACTGAGTGTTTGCTCTGAGAAGTGCTGCTGGATCCAGAAATGCCTCCTCAGCTCAATGCATGTAGAAGTAGGCAGTACGCTGTGTAGTCTCACTTATGATTAGTGTTTTTAAGTGCATGTTATTTAATCCTCAGGGGAAAATGGAACTCCAGGAAACGATCCACGTCTGGAAGCAGAGGACCCATATAATGCGCTATTTCCATGAGACTGAGGAAGCTCGTCCCACTGACTTCCTGTCCAAATTCTATCAGGGTCATGACCCATGAACTGTGCAGCAATCTGCTGACCTCCAGCCCAATGTGCTTGTGTCCAGTGTGACAGATGTTGCCCTTTACTGTAAATACATGCTTAACACTCGTCCTTAAAGTTGTCTTTTATTCAGAGGTTTGCTGGTGTGATCCTCAAGGAGCAGTTCAACCAAAACATGCTATGATTTATCTCAGATGGGGTTGCGAACACTTTCTTTAATGAAGCTAATCAGAACATCTTATGAACAGCACTCTTCTAAAGAGGAAAATAAGGTTTATTGACATTTTGAATTAACTGTCCCTTTAAGATTGTTTAGAAGAACTGTGACTCGTATTTTCTGCATGTGGAAATGCTGTACAGAAGACAGGCAGCACATCCAAGGCACCTTTTGTTCCCGGTTTCCCCAGTGAGACTCAGTCCAGGTCCTTTCACTGACATGTAGAGGTTTATACTGTGTTAGATTTGTTCAGTTTCCTCTATAGGTTATACTTGGTTTTTGTGGTTCACTCAAAAGTCAGGACAGAGTAAGAATACACCAACATTACACTTGGTTACTGTGTGATCTGTTTTAAATGAGCCCCCAAAATCCAGAGAGGATTTTACAAGTGTTATTCCGTTTATTAAGACTGCATGCAAATACAGTACAATACAAGCAGCTTGGGGCAGCCCCATCTCAGTGTTGACATACAGCAAAAACCCTGAATCCAGTGCACACACAGGCGACTTAACACAGCAGGGGGGTCTCCAGGAAGGCTGTTATCTGCTGACAGGCTCTTCCCAGGGGTCCTGACAGAACAAGGTGGACTGTGGAGGGAAGAGGGGGTTTTTCATCATTCAACATTTTCATCTACAATAATTATTTTTCATCCCATTTCTACATCCTGTTCTATGCAGCACAGTGTTTTCTTGCGTTAACGATGAGTTCATAACAGTATGTTTAAGTTTAATTGGAGTTAGAGGAAAGAATGGACTAAGCTGAACCAGAACTTTGTCAGTAAAGGGTTGTCATCCATCCTGGTTGGGGGCAGGTGCCCCCAGATGTCTAGCCTGGTCTACAGCTGCCCCCGTGCACAGACACACAGTGTGTGGGTGTCACACACCCCACCACTAACACAACTAGCAGCTCGTCCAAGGCTGACGTGCACTGTATGTGTGAGAAAGGCTGCGGTGGTGTGTTGACTTCACACCAGAATGGATTAAGGCAGCACTCCTCCCTCCAAACACACCCAGTTTGTTCTGTGCCACAACTCACAGTGAAGCCCCCAACGGAAGCCGGTGATACCTGACACCCAGGAATCCAACAGACCTCTCAGTCATCGTCGTCGTCGTCCTCGGGGACGAAGATGTCGTGCTCCTCCAGCAGCGCCGCGAAGTTCTTGCTGATCTGAGTCCCCAAGTACAAGAAGGGCACCACTACCACGGCGATCCGGACAAGGCCGAAGGGGGTCTGCTCCCCGGTGTCACACATCCCACCACAGAGACAACTAGGTTAGTTCATGTCAAGCAGCTCGTCCAAGGCTGACGTGCACTGTATGTGTGAGAAAGACTGCGGTGGTGTGTTGACTCTTCACACCAGCACGGATGAAGGTAGCGCGCCTCCCTAGTCTCCTGGTGTTTGCACATCACCCTAAGCTGCACTCACCTTCTTAGGCTGGGGCAGGATGGCACCGGATGAGCTGCACACAGCTGTCCGGCACAGTGTCACGATCCTCCCTGGACCACAGGACGGGCTCAGCGGTGAGGAGCGTGCGTTTGTGAGGAGCGACAGCCGGGCCAGGCGACCGAGGGCCGACGCCATGTTGACAGCGTTTGATGCAGCGATACTGCGGAGCGCAATGATTTTAGAAGAGGCAACAGCGCCCCCCTGCGCCACTAGATCGACTCACCGCTCCTGTCCACCAAGTCGTTGTGCCCTCTCCAACCACCAGGTGGCGGTAATGACTAACTGCTGCTTGGCATTTCTACACAAGAAGCCAAAATACACTCGGACAAGCCTTATACGGGTGGGAGTTGTGCTTTAATCGAAGCGTTTTCAAACATTGTTGACAAGAGAAAAGATTGTTGACAAGAGAAAGGATTGATGGCGGTGACTAAGTGGTTGCTTTTGCTGATTAGAGTCCAGTTTCTTTGCCCTTCTCCGTTAGTGTCCCGGATGTTTTGGAGAAAGCCACCCGGAAACCCTCCCCACAGGTTATCTGTGGGACTCGAGTGTATGTAAAATTAGGCTTAAGTTAAGTTTAGACAGTTGTGGTGCTCGATCGCTTCATTTCAGTTATTTCGAGCAAATGTTCCTGTTCCCAGTCAGAAGTCAGTTTTCCTTGTGTCCTGGTCCTTCAGTATGATACACAGGTGGCATCTGCACAGTTTCAGTGACCACAATAAAGTAAGTGATGCACGTTGCAGTGTTGTAAAGAAGTAATTTTCATGCTTGCTCCTGCGGTTTATATTTAAATGCCATGACCTTTAGCAGCCAGATTGGTTGATTCATCCAAACACATCAGAACAGAAATAGAATAAATCAATAAATACTGTACAGCATAAAATATTTACACTCTCTGTGCTACTGAACGTGGTGATCAGCACTATTAGTGGCTTCATTACAAAAAGCATTTCGCTCTGGGATGACAACACATGAATATAGTGACTTTGGAAGAGTTATTCAGAAGTGACTCCTGTTGGTAACATACTGAAATGTTCTTTCACCTTCCCTGTCAGTAATGAGCCACAGCACAGAGCTACACAATCATAAACATTCAGCTACATTTGTCAGACCTCCCTATATTACACAATTTGTTTACAGGAATGAAACCTTTCTCGAGTAACAAATGAATTTCATACAGAGTGAAGCTAACATGACGTGAGCAAAGGAAAATTCTTAGTTCATGTCTCCTTGGTGCAGAGCTCTCCACAGCTTGCCCCTTTCATCCTGACACGAGTCCCTGCAGTCGCACCGCCTTGTGTGGCAGCAGCGTTGGCTCGTCACTGAACAAAAAGACAGTTAGAAGAGACTACTAATAGACTGTTACTACTGAGTGCCTGATCTGACCACGGGTATCTCACACCTGACGTTTGAAGGACAGATGCCTGAAGAACTTGTTGACCTCGAAAACGCCAGGCTTTACAGCTCCCCCGTTTTCCTCCAGTCTGACTATTTGTGCTTTGGTGATTACAGCTCTGAGGCTCATGCGCTTGACGATCCGGGCGATGGGCTTCGAATCAGTTGTGGGCCGGGAGGATACGGTGATGTAGGAGGCGTCTTTCTGATGCTCCTGATAACTCACTGCCACGAGACAAAGCAGGAGAAAGAGAAGGTTTTAGAACGCACGTACTATTTAATGTGTAATTACTCTTTTTCTCATTTTCAAGACCACTTGATAATCTACAGAGGCACTTTATATCCACAAAAGTAAAAGAAGATTGGAGCCCTTATCGCATAATTCTGTTTGTCATTATTACAAGATAAGTTTCTTTTTCTTTGCAAAAGCAAAATTCAACTGCAATAACCAGACACTTGGCTGGTGGATGATTACGGTTCTACAGATTATATTCTTTAAAGCTGTTCTGCAGTATTCTGCAGCTCCAGTACATTTTGATTTTTACCTGCCGAGATAACTGCCGTGTCTGTGGTGCTGGTGAGCTCCAGCAGGATTGTGGGATATGCAGGGTGTAGCAGAAAGAGTTTTCTGATGAGAGGCTCAGCTGCAGCAGCACCCGGTGCCCCCTACACAACCACAGTGGACAGTTTGGTGCCTTTGTTTCATTTATAGCTCCAAGAAGTAAAATAAGCTGTGAACATGATTCAGGCAGAGCAGGCTCTTTGCAGACTCACAGTTGTCCTGGTAACATTCTTCTGCACTTTGATTGGTTCACTGGCCCAGAAGAGGAAAACCGATTGGCCAGTCAAGGTGGAGACAACTGACGCTTCCAAAACAAGACCAGGACACACAAACTCTGCAGACCAGAGAAGGCGCCCGCTGTCCCCATCAATGACCTGCGCCTGACAGACAGAGAAGAGGGCGAAACCAGCACAGTTAGAGCCAACATGGAGGTCAGCTATCTGTGTTCAGTCAAGACAGCACCGGCACTTTCTGTGACAACTCAATAATGCCAAGTTTAACCAGAGTTTTTGAAACACAGTGAATGAAAGCTCAGCCCACTTTACCTCCATGACGCCGTTTGCTGAATGCTGAAAGAAGAGATCGAGGATCCCGTCGGCACTGAAGTGTCCCAAGGCTGGTTGGCTGTGACAGGAAAGGAGACACTTTAAGGAAATTTTGCAAAGTTCATCCATGTAACTTTACAGTTCAAACAACTGAAATGTACCAGCAGTGAAGTGCAGAGCTTTACCTGTGAATGGGCTCTGAGCTGAAGGTCCATTTCTTACGTATGTCCCTCTGTTTGATCACTGAGACTTTGCTGGTGCCATACACCAGCACCCAGTCACTTTTGGAGGCACTGAAGTTAGAGACCATGTCCAGGTTGTTGCGGTTGTTACCAAAACCAGCCACAAGGGGGTGCAGGAACTCCACGCTCTCAGATCCTCTAGGGAGACGATAAGAGTCGAACAACGGTGATTATTTTAGATTCTAGAAATCAACCTTCCTTGCAAGAGAAAAGGACATTTCTTAATGTTTTAATCTACTGGAAAGTTATATAAGACAATTAATTTGTTTACTGCTTAAAGTGCATTTATTAAAAAAAAGTACTAAAATATTTGTCACTTTTCAATTATGATTAACAAGTTGAGCATTTTCTGTTTAACTCCGCTGCGATAAATAGCTAAATAAAAGCCGTCACTCAGTAGCTGGATTATCGCACTTGTCTCCTACAAACCAGCTGGTCAATTGTGATTTGTTGTACTTTAACTCCCCCGTGTGAGTTCTGTGGTCACAGCTGCTTCCAGACCAGCTCCTCCCAGGCCCTGTGGGACTCTCACCAGACTGCCCAGCCACCACGCTGTGACTCCTCTGTCATACTGGCTTTGTTGTAAATGGTGTAAATAGTAATCATCTTATGTTATCAAGCTCCTAGGATTGTTGTAGGGGTGGGGGTAGCATCTTTTGGACAGGAGCTTAGCTAACAGGTAAGCTTAGGTACTTTTGTTTGCCTTAGTTTTGGATGGGTGGATTTCATTTCGCCTGTTTTGTTTATTGTTTTGCTGAACTTACTCTGACGTTGTTTATTCTTTTTTGGAAAGTCTTCATTTCTGTCACTGTTGAGTGCTGTAATGACAGGAGTCTCATTTTCCTCAGATTTCCCCTGAGCTGGGGTGTAACAGGGTTCAACAGACAAAGAAGGGTCTGTAAAGTGTAACCAGAGCCATGCCTCAGTCACACACCTGTAAATGTGTATGAAGGAGGAAGAGTTGGTTCTTAGCTTCTCCCACCCTGGATCCTTCATTTGAAGAGCCTGAGGTACGGGCGTTTGGCCAGTGGCTCGAATGTAGATATCACACAGAGAGATGGCCTGGACGTTACCTGAGGAAACAGACGGTGAAGTGGTCGTATAAAACGGCAGCTAAAATAATCTGTATGTGATGTAAATGACCTGAATGAGTCACATTATAATGGTAACAACACTTGTTAGAGTAATGTCTCAGGGCTGTACACTGCTGATTTATGTCTTTACCCAGTCCAAAGAGGACGTAGTATGCCCCTTTTGGTGTCTGATGCAGCAAAGGACCAATCAGCTTTCCCTGCCCGGTGAAGCTGAAAGACACCGGACGTCCGATCTGTGTCCCCGTCAGCCCCGAGACCAAGGTCAGGGAGAGGTCCAAAGTCTGAAAATGAATACGGCAGACATAGGTGTGTAGGCAGTGAATGCAAAGGCCTGGAAAATGATCAGTAAACCTTCCATTACACTGATGACACTGACCTCCTTTAGCTGGAGTAAATATCACGGCAACTGGCATTTTTTACTATGCCCCTCTAGGGATTTTAACTACTGTACAATCACACCGTCTCTGCACATCGGAGTGTTCAACTGAGAAGAATCTTGCTTAGTAAATGTATCCATCATCCCTTTAAATGGCATCTGGCAACATTAGAACAACCACGAGTACATATGACCATAAACTACCACCAAACATCTCCAGTCAGTAGATCTGAGCTGAAATATGATGACAAAGTTTATGACATTACACTGAGTGAAAGTGTGTCATCAAGACCCCTGGGGGGGGATTTAGTGTAACATCAATACCCAGAAAGTTTCTTGACTTTTTAACAACGATGTGTGGTCACCCCAGTGCCACAAAATGTCACATTGCATATCACAATGGGCTGCAGCTGGATCCTCTCTACCTGATGGATGAAGTGCCATCTTCCTTCTGGATGTGTTAGCATCTAAAGCTAACCTGTTTGTTTTGGTAGCATTAGCCACCTAGCATGGTCAGGATTTTACCTTTGTGTTGAATTAATAGGATTTTAATTTGAGACTAATTGGAGGTTTGTGTCACATCAGCAGTAACCAGAGCGTTCTGACACGTTTACTGTTAGCCAGCTAACGCTAGCATCAGACTGGAGCCTGCTTATTGTACAGTTTGTCCCAACCAGGCATCCGTAGTAGACAGGAGGGGTAGAGAGTAGCCAGGAGTGGTTTTTGGTGTGAGTTTGTTTTGAGTCTCACTAGACTCTGTAGTGACTGAAAAGACATTGAGTAACTTTAATGTTTGCTCACAAAAGGAACAGAAGGAGGTGGCTGACAGTTGTATGAGCTGTTTACAAGCGTTTGGCCACACCTGCTGAAATTCCACATTATTGTTTATTTTTGACGGTAAATACAAGCGCACTTCCATACGAGTGTGGCCGTACCTCATCTGTGGGCAGGGTGGCTATGAGCAGATCTGGGACCGAGTCGCCCTGGAGGTCTGGGAGCAACACGGCCTGGGATTCAATGTTCTTGAGCTGGAGCGATGACAGATTCTTCCCTGAGGAATGACAGCAAAGCTTGTGACCTTGTCTGAAACACTTGACGTGGGCGGCCCTTATTGACTTTTGCAAACCAAGACAACTGGCCACTATGACTTTGCCCAGTAGAATCATATCCTGAGACAACAGACTATGTCAAATACAGAAAGCTCATTTAAGTGGTTATGAAGTATTTTAAATGACTCATTACTTTTAAACCCACATGAAAAGGACTGAAACGTATCTTCTGACCTGTGGTGCCGTTGACTGCCATGAGGATGGATTTGCTGATGAGGAGACACACGGGTGACGACTGGGTGCTGTACTGCAGACCACACTGGATGTACATGACAGACTCTCTCATGACTTTCCTCCACAGCACCTGGCCGCTGGCTGCAGACAGCACCACCACAGCATAGACTGGGAAACCAAGGAAACAACACAGCATTAACACAAAACAGCGAAGGTTAAAGAAGGAACAGGAGGACTAGGTCTTAAAGTGAATTCAGGTTCAGGGGTACCAGGATTAGATGAGAAAGTCAGTACAAATAGTAGCAAAGGCACAAAGACACTACAGAGGAACACAGAGGACGGTGACACATGATAAGAATATCCTGGCGCCCTAGTCGCCCTCTCTTCTTATCTGAAGTGGCCCTGCAGCTTGTCTGAATCAGCAGGGCACAACACGCCTTTTCAAGGAAGCCCAACATACTTTTGCTCCTTTGTGTGGGATGGGTGTCATTGGTCCATTCAGTAACACCAAGAAACATGTCCTCCACTGAATCACCATCGACATCCCACAGCGCCAGTGCAGGTGGGGTGACACCTAGACAGAGGAAGCAAAACAGAATGAAAACCACCCACCAGCAGAGTCTTATGCTGCATTTCCACTACGGGACCCTAACCAGAGGTACACCCCGTACGTCCCTCAACCATCACCAAGCATAGCCTCCGACTATCCTGCTTTGTTATTCCACTGTATTTTCTCTCTGTCGGTCTCTGTTTAGAGGAGGGAGGGGCTGCTCCCCTCTCACAGGCAGTCAAGCTGTGTGTTTACACACAGTTCTTGTAATGCTAATGCTTGAGGTGAGAAGGCGCAGACACCATCAGTGACTGCTCTGTGCACACACACACCCTCCCCCTTGTGGTCCTGGTACTACTATTTTAGTATTACCTCCTGAAGGGTGATGAAATTTAGCTCCCAGAATGAACCTCCAAAGCAGGCGCACCGCAAGCGCCTGCAGAGAGTGGTAAAGACTGCAGAGAAAATCACCAGGATTCCACTGCCCTCTCTGCAGAACATTTACCACCACAGGGTGCATAGGAAGGCTGCCTCCATCCTCAAAGATCCCACCCACCCCCAGCACAGACTGTTCATACCCCTACCCTCCGGTCGGAGGCTCAGGAGTGTGAAATACAGGACCTCTAGACTGAAAAACTCTTTCTTTCTCTCAGCCATCAGACTCCTAAACAGCTGACTCAGGATCTACCTCATGTAATTCCATCTGTACTGTTTACATACTCATTTTTCACATGCACAATTGCACAATCACTGCTGAGTATTTACACTCCACAGCTCCCACGTAGCATATATTCTCTCTGCATTATATTGTGTTGTATTTTTATTTGCTCCCTTCACTTGCTGCTACAAAGTGCCTTAGATTTGTGTTACTGCCTATTTAGATTTGTTATTGCTCATCTACTTTATATTTCACTTGTATTGTGTGGCATTCATGTGGACGGCAAAGTAAGAATTTCATTGTACAGGGAAACACGTTTCCTAACTGTGCATATGACAAATAAACCTTTGACCTTGACCTTTGATCATAGTGGAAACACAGAACCTGTGATGTTACTCGTGACACGTTTCACTAGATTCCTATAATGGAGAAACCCCTTTACTCAGGGTCTGAGTCTACTAGCTGCTTTTACAAGTCTCACTGTGAGGTGGATTTGAAATGCTAAAAGTGCATTTTGCTTTTGGAATAGCACAAGACATAAAAAGCACAGGGTTTACAAAGTTTCCTAACATTAACAATCAAACTCCTTGGCTGAACTGTGACAGTACATTTTATATATTACTGATAAATATGTGGGTGGCCATTAAAGACGCAGTACTGTTTGTATGTACTTCATAGTGTGTGCAGCAGCAGACTGTGTGGGTGGTAGAATAATGCTGACAAACCTGTGTAATTACACTTGACTAATTGAAGAGTGCATGTCAGACCAAAGAGACTCCTGAGTCAGTCCTTATAAGCTATAAGTGGTGGCAACACTGTGATAAATACAATAATAATAGAAAACACTAAAATATAGCTGCAGTCATTTTCACCTCCAGCATCTTCCAGTGCTCTCTCCCACTGCAGCGTCCGTTCCAGCTCACCCTTCCTGCAGGGGATCAGGAATGCACACAGCAGCACAAGCACGGCGGCGCAGACCAGTGGCACCAGGAAGAACATGCTCCGGACAGCATTCTTCATCATCTTCTTCTTTTCCTCTGCATCTGCTCTGTGCACCCCCCGCCCTGCACCGCTCAGGGACCCCCCTCTGTCCTTCCCTGCTCTGTCCCTGCCCGAGTCCCTGTGGCTCCAGTACTGCATTCCTTTCATGTGGTCTCTGTCCTTCCTGGATTTGCTGGGGAGTCGCTCCCTCCATTCGTCCTCCTCATCCTCCCCCTCCCCCTGTGCTTCATCTTTGGGCCCCAGAGGTCTTCCAGACCTGCCACCCCGCAGCTTTGAGTGGCCCATTCCATCCCTACCAAGGCCATTTCGGGGGTAGTTGAGCACCAGGTCATCTTCTTCACTCTCTTCGCTGTCTGCCTGGGTGAGGGGGTCGTACTCCCCCAGCTCAGAGCCCTTCTTCCCTGCAGGGACACACACACACACAACACTGGTGAGGATCAACTGTCTTGTGTGTGACTGTTGTATTGTGATGCTCTGCTGATATATTGTTGATACACAATTAGGTTTGGGCACCATATTCAACAGTTGGTTAATTATTTAAATGAAACCCTGCAGCAAACAGACATTACATTTAACCTTGCAAATTAAAAAGTAGCAGCATGTTTATGATCCACCCACTGATGTTCAGTGTAGTCCAGCTCGGTGGGTCACACTGGGTTTGGCCTCTTTTCACTTTCACTTTTAATGACTGTTGTAGGACACTCACATTCCAGATATTGCTAAATGTTCACGAATGCATTTTACTCAAGTACTGCCTGTTAGTACTCAAACATCCCACGTTTACACCGACAGTTCCATCTAATTATAGCAATTACACAGAGAGTATTTTATAAATATCCACTGCTGGGAAGCTACTTTCTAAGCAAGTTACCAATTACTTGATACTGAGAGAAGTTGAGAAATCTAGTTTAGTTGACTAAAGCTACAGAGAAAAAGTTGGTTAGTTCAAACTATTTTATTTCTAAACAGCGTGCAACAACTTCTCTGAACAATTTGTCAATAGGTAGCACTGACCAATACTTATGACTAACTGACACCTAATGTATTCAAGCTTAGTTTTACAAATTCAGATTCAAAACATTAAAAACTGCAGCCAAATATTTGTGGCGGGTGAGTTGACTGTCTACCCCAGAGACCTACACTTGTCCTAAACCAGATGATTCCATCTGGGCTTTTCAGAAATACAAAACTATAAGGAATATTATATTTTGTTGTAAAAAAAAACAAAATTACATTTCCTTTTATGGCCCCACATTGTTTGTAGTTAGCAAAAAGTTCTTTAGCTACTTGGACTGCTATGCACATATGAACTACCAACAAGCAAAATGTAGTTAAAGTGCTAGTTTGATTACATGTATTTCAATGCTAAATATATTTTGTCCACAGAATCATCCTATGCTGTAGTTTACCATAATACAGAAGGCAATAAAAGACTAAAGTCACGTTTCATCTCATCTATAACATATTTATACTACAACTAGGGCCTACTAATTACAATAATAAATCTTATACAGACTACGGATTGTTTTGGTCTTTACAGGCTTAAAATATAGCAAAATAACAGCAATAATACATCAACAAATATACATAAGTGGGTATAATGTGTATCATATTTGTGTTGACTCCAGTGTGTTGGCTTGGCATCAGCTAGCAGCTAGCTAAGGTGCAGCGCACAGCCCTGGCGCCTTAATAAAAAGAAGGCAGCTCTACATACACAGAACACAATATCCATCCTATATAGCTTCCTTTGGAAACACAATATCCACAATATCCATCCTATATAGCTTCCAATATCCATCCTATATAGCTTCCTTTGGAAACCGTGTCCATCCGTGTGGGATGGTATAGAGCGGATATGCCACCTGATTTGTGACTAATCTGACTGAGGTGCATTCAAAGAGCTGGGGGCCACCGCAGACCACTCATTCCTTGGGGCTCAGTAAATTATCCGCTATCTTTCGTCACATTATTTGTCACGTAGAAAAATACGTGTAGCGCATCTTACCAGGCAGTTTGAGGGCACGGGACAAAGCTGCAGCCATTTCTCTTCTCCTCTCCGAAGTAGCGGGGACGAATGGCTCAAAAAGACCCGACACAGCCGAATGGATCAGCGTAGAACCGCATAGAGGAGAGAGTTACGACAGCGAGACTGCTCGAAAATCAGAACCCTAAAGGTGGGAGTTACGACAGCGTTGGATCACGTGTGGCTTCCCGGATGTTGACTGATTTAGATCCACTGTTTCCATATGGAAGCAGGATTTAACAGTAACCTCTACTTTTGATAACTTGTGCAGCCTTGCACATGAATTATGTATATGCTAATTGAATGGTGGGTGTTTTAAATATTAAATATTAATATCACTGATTAATTAAGGAAGAAACATTAAACATAGGCTACAACTTTCATTGACAGCTAGAATCACATCTTGTTGTAATCTTTCTGGATTGAATACGGATCCATCCATTATATTAATAATATGAATACAGCCCATCCACTCAGATATAGTGATGTTTTTGTCAGTCCATTTTAACAAATAATTTACTAAAAATTCCCTCTATAGCCTACTGTTAAAATATTAATATTGTACTCTCTGGGCAAAACACTAATCCTGTATGTGAAATATCCTACCGCTCCAGTCTGTTTAGCTGGTTATGTGTCAGTGTGCTGGATGGTGAGGATCCCTAATGCTGTAAAACATAACGGCAACATACTGAGATAGTTATTGCTAAATAGTTACTGCTCTCGCTAATCTGGTTTTCAGGTTCCCGGGTGCATCCTGGGATTTGGAGTTTTTCTTTCATGCCCTGCAACCGAAATATAGACTATAAGAATGTAGGCTTCTTCTTTCGACTACCACCGATCCGGTATGGACACCGGTTAATATTTGATTTGGGACAGGTTTTATGGATGCTCTTCCTAACGCAACCCTCTCTATTTATCTGGGCTTGGGACTGGCACAGAAGTCACTGGCTTGCAACCCCTGTGGCTAAATTAATAAATAATTAAAAAATTATATATACATAATCAACTTAAATCCACTGTTTTTAAATTTTGTTTTTAAGGTTCACATGTATTCTGTCAGTCAGTGAAGCATTTGTAATTGCATGAATGTGAACCTGTATGAAAGATGCTATACAAATAAAGCTTTTATTGATTGATTACATCAGAGACATATGTTGTACTTTTGAAGCTATATTTTGTAATGTTGTACATTGTGAAATGAACAAGAAACGTACACAAGTTGCGCTAAAATAATTGTATATATGTTTCAGAGGTTTAAGTTACACTTAATAAACATTTTACAAGTCTTTGAAGCTTTTTTTTTCAACACTTAAGGGAATCAGGGAAGGTCCTAGTCTCACGAGGCATCTCGCAAAGTAGGCAAGTCACCTCAACAAGCAGACCTGTACCCTGTCAAAAATTGTTCTCGAAATTTGAACGAGGACACGGGCGTCACCCCGCATCGTTATTTTCCTTACTCATCAGTTTAAGGCATAAACATTAACTGGCTGAAGGCTGCTATACTTGCAGTGTCCAGACATTCTTTGTTAGGGTGCCACATTTGGTTCACTGGCACCAGTTCAGGTTAGTTTGTAGTAACGGCAGTAGGTATTATAATAAAACACAGTTTGTTAAAAAAACATGTTAAACGTGTTTGTTGACAATAAACAATGTGTGTTGCACAAAATCAATGTGCTTGTTATTGTCGCAAAGGTTCATGGGTACCGAGGCATGTAAGTGTAGGCCTTTTGTCCAGAGTAGTCGATTGCAGATTATTATATTAACGGGAGAGTGCCTACGTGATAATTAGTGTAGCCTGTGTTTGAATGTTACATCGGCATACAAACACGTGTAATTATGAGACACATAATAAAGGAAAAAGATAAACACTAACTATGGAATTTCAAGTAAACGCTTGTTTTTATTTTGGCCCAACTTAGTTTCCGTAACCCTAGCTGAACTATTTCGTGCACGCATGCGCTGTGAGTCAGTTTGAGAAAATGGCAGACGTCACTTTGGACGAAGTGATACGACAGCGCGGTATTAATGTCAAGGCACCAGCTAAACGGTAATAAAACTATTATTGCAATTACAGATGTTCGCTTATTAAGGACGCGTTGACGCATAATAATATTTCTAAAAGCACAACGTGACGCGAGAGCTCTTGTTATCAAGTTGAGTAAGGTAACGCTAGTCCATTACAGCTAAGGCTAAGCAAAGTAACTGTTAGCTGCAGGCCTTTAAGTCCATTCATCGTTAAACTAGTCAAATATGTGTTAGATATCCGACCAAGCGTGTTTTATACCAAGCCATCTTTAGTAGTAGCGACAACATTTCAACTTGAAAACCTGCCTCCAGTTGTTTTATGTGTGTAAGTTAGCTTCACTCGTCAGGCTCAACGCTAACGTTAGCAGGCAAGCCAATATTTATGTTGGCCTCTAAGTATTTTTTGTTTCCACTTACTACAAAAATGTGCTCGCTGGAAATATCTTGTATGTAAAATGTCTTAATACTGTCGCCCATTTCAGTGTCTTGGAAAGTACAGGAGAAATTGTATTGTCATATTTTCTGTTGAAATTTAATAATTTTGTAGGACAGTCTCTAAATGCATTTTGTGGTGTGCAGCAAAAATGATTAATTACCAATATGTTAACTAAATGAGCAATACTAATAAAAGTGTTGCTGGTGAACTATTTACTGTTTAAAAATGTGAAACGGTGCATTATCAACCTAATTCTAATGGGTATTATAGTGCCAGTGTTGTAGTTAAAGAAAGTTTGGTGTTTCTCTCAGGGCTACGTTTGGACGGGGTGCAGGAGGGGTTGGTAAGACTTTTGATGCCCGGCAGAAGATTGGAGTTAATGATGTCAGACAGCGGCTTGGAGGAGGAACAGGTAACAGTGTTTTCTAGACAAATACATGTGCCAAGATCAACAAGGCCTTATGTTCATTGAGTGTTGTGCATTGGAGATTAGAATTAAGTTCTCCTTCAATCTTCTGCTTGTCTCCTCTCAGGATTTCAGGTGAAAGATGCCAGAGAAAAGCTGGGTCAGACAGATGCTCGCTTTAAAATCCGGGGCAGGGGAGGAGCAGGGGGATTGCAGGATGCTCGTCAGATGATTAACTCACGCAAACAGGGGCAGAATCAGCTCAGCGTGTCTGCACAGATCACGCAGAAGACAGCAGCAACACATCAACTACAGAGCCAGACACTAGTGCCACAGATACAGATAAACACCAACAACAGCACTGGTGGTGTGAAAGCAAGGCAGTTTGCCCCTAATGTACAAGGACTGGGTGTGAGGGCCAGCACAACGCCACAGCTGAGCAATAATAAGAGAATGGTAGATGCTCGTGATAGGCTGAGCCTCAAGAGGAGCATTGGAGGGACACAGACACAGGTGGCTACTGCACTGCCCCTAAAAATAACCAAGACCATTCAGGTGAGGTTAAAACTAATTGGTTTGTCTGTGAAAGGTCATTGACAGCTTCCATGTTTGTTGACGTACTGAACTGAATATCGATATTGATGTGCAATCTATTAAGTGATGCTTCTTTTTACAGCAAAGTCCACTAGGGATGTCAGGTGGCATACGTGCAGCTACACAGGTCGAGTGATTTTTCTTTGCACGTTTCATTTGACAGGCTGAGAATAATTTTTGTGTTTATGAGAAAATGCTAGGTTTCCCTTGTGTAATGTTGTACTAAGTAGACTATTTTGTCTCCCACAGCCTGTGACAAATGAACATGATGACACCCTTAGTAAACAAATAAAGATCACTACTACAAACAATTTGCTACAGTCACGGGTAGGAGCTGCTTCTTGACAACTGACCTGAACTCACATAATGTTGGATTCAACACAGAGGTCCAGTGTCTTTTCCATATGAAATTGAATCTGACCTTTTCATTCCTCTGTTTCATACAGTCTGGTTCAGTGGGTTTGACGTTCTCCATGTCAGCCCCGATAACCAAGGTGGTTAAAAACGATACTTACACAGCCCCACGTCCTCCTGTCCCAGTGGCCCCCGCTCGGCCCAGCACCAGCGTGGCTGCTAACCGGTCCTCAGCTGCAGCCTTACAAGCCTGTCACCAGGACCCTCCAGCAAAGCCCAGCTGAAACCAGCACCATGGCTCCTGCTCCCCCTCAGGTACTGTAGATATTTTGTGATGGAATCTGTAGCTGAGTTTGCATTTGTCCTTCCTTTTGTAGCTTGTTTCCTCCATGTAATATTCAGTGTCATTTCCATTTTTGTTGGTTACAGAGTCAGTAACATTTCTGTTTTAGCCTACTGAGAGAAAATGAACTAATGTAGGCTAGGTTGCAAACACTTTATAGATCAGGTCTAGAAAGGCATGTAAATGTTTTAATGATTTGTATTGTTTGTTTCCCCCACACTTCAAGTTTAATCCATTCACGTAATAAAGTAAGGTCAATGTTATTTTATATAGCTCAGTATCATAACCCAGACGTTTGCCTCTATTGGCTTTAAAATCTGTGCAACATAAGACAACCTCTGTTGCTACACCATTGTATGGGGTTAGGAAAAACTCTGCAAATTAATGTTCAATGGAAAATGGGGGGACGAGAGGGAGGTCGCAGGACAGCTGATGGTCTAGCACAGAGAGCCTGAGAGAAAAGAGAGGAGATGAAGCAGGAAACAGGAAGTGAGAGAGAACTTAGATGCTCAGTGTTACCTTTTCTCCTACTATACTTCCTTCTTCACTCACTCGTCTCCAGTGAAATTGCTGGTCAGAAACTGTGTTTATCCCAGTAATATCATTTCCATCTTGACGTGGTCAAGATGTTTGGCAGAGTAATCACAACACAATATGTGAACATATTTTTTTTATGATGGCTGTTTTCATTGCGTATGTTTCACCATGTGCCGTTTGTGGTATTTCTACCCAGCCTACTTTCAGTCCTTTGGAGGGAACCAAAATAACGGTGAACAACCTGCATCCCCGGGTCACAGAGGAAGACATAGTTGTGAGTAGTTCACACCGTTTGCTTTGGTTTCTATTTGGTTTTGTGTTGAGTTCTGCTGTGTCATGTTGACTCATGTATGTATATATATTTGTCCACAGGAGCTGTTCTGTGTGTGTGGTGCCTTGAAGCGAGCGCGGCTGGTGAAGATGGGTGTGGCTGAAGTGGTGTTTGTCCGTAAAGAGGACGCTGTGAGCGCATACAGGAAGTACAACAACCGCTGCCTGGACGGTGAGTGCTAGCTTATTACAGTAGTAGTAGTAGTAGCACACTGAGGACATCTTGGTTTTGAGTGAAGCACAGCCTGGTTGGATGTACTTGGTGTCACACAGGCTGCCGTTAACCCAAGTGATGAGCTTCGGGTGTTTCTACATATCATGGTCTCTCTCTCTTCTTCTTCTTGCCCACCCCCAGGCCAACCCATGAAGTGTAACCTTCATATTCAGGGAAATGTCATCACTTCGGATCAGCCCATTCTATTGTAAGTGAGCCTGCAGGGCTTCATTCCTTCATTTCAAATTAAGCTATAGTTGACTGTTTACATGGACATACTTTAGTTTGCTTTTATCTTGAGTAGCCAACACTGATGTTAACCATTTACAGTCACAAGAAAAAGTCATGGCCCTGTTGACATTTTCCTGGTATTCTGCATAAATTGTTCCAGTCACAAATTCTTTGGTATTCTCGTGTTTATTTCTTTTGTTTGCATTGGAACAACACAAAGAAACAGAACAAAAGTGAAATCTGACACATCCCACACAGAACTCCAAAAATGGACCAGACAGAATTATTGACACCTTTTCAAAATCATCAGAAATAGTTATTTCAAGCATGTGATGCTCCTTTAATTTGTAATGAAATTCACCTATGGGACCCTGTGTTCTTTTTTTTTTTTTTAATCCATTTGTTCTTGAATTGTGACACCACTTTCTCTTGTGTGCTCCTCTGCAGGAGGCTCAGTGACAGTCCAGGCACAGGCAGCAGTACAAAGAAAGACAGTCTGCCCCCCTCTTTGTCTCGCCCTGCTGGACAGAGAGCCTCATCTCAGCCCACCCCGGAGGTGGACCCCCAGACCATCCTGAAAGCTTTGTTCAAGTCCACTGCACAGTCCACCCCCACTACTGAGTCCCCCAGCTCACAGGCCACTGCCTTTCGCATTAAGATTTAGCTTGACTCATGTGAATACACTGTCTGTCCATAAACACATTACTGGGGTCCCATTGTTTCCATCTTGACAGCAGCTGATCAACATCTCGTATGAAACTGGTTTTTACATATTTGATATACATGACTACTCTGAAGGTGAAATTCATGGATATGCAGCATCCTGGTTTTGGTTTTGTGGCATCCAAGTGTTTCCTGTGTCTGTCTAAACTGGACCAGTGGACAGAAATATCATAAGTAGTTTTTTTTTTTAATCCAGTGTGTAGAGGGGGTGCCCAGTCAAGCTGGATGTGTAAGGATTTTTTTTCTTTTTCATTAATTCATTATCAGCCCAGCTTTATGATTAGCTCCACTTGTCCCTGGTTCCCCAAAAAATGAGAAGAGGCAAAATAAAGATCAAAAATTTTTTAATTAACAGACAGAGCAGCATTGTCACTGACAGATCCGGTATTGCTAAGGCCCTCACGTGCACAAAAGTGTTCATTTATATTGTCTGTACCTCTTTCTGGATAGTTTGAGTGTGTACAGACCGCAGCAGAAGCTATGTAATACAGTAGATACCATCTGTATGGAGCACAGATCTTTAACCCAAGGAGAGAGGTCTTACAAGCCAAAATAAAATAATTCCACTTGGGTGAGTGAGTCAGCGATGGGCTGAAACGGTTTGGTTTGGTTTTACCATTCTTGTCACAGCCAGATTTTTGTGTGCTTCATTTGTGGCTTGTCTAGTTTTGACATAGTATATGGTTCATTATTTTTACTGTACCTTACACTCAATTTATATTAAAGGTATGTAAAGTACTCTCTTGCTTTCTTGTTACGTGAGACAGGAGAGGTCAGATCTGTCAATGAAATGTCATGATTAAATATTTAGCTTTTTAGGTATCTGAGACTTATCTTTCCTGTCTGTGATACTATGGTCATAGTACATTTTTCTACAAGTCAGTGTCCTATATATGCAGCACTAGGCTTTCTGAAAATGTAAGTTTAGTAATAAAATGACGCCTCTTCTGAAGTTCTTTCACAGTTTGTCCTAATTTTCACATCTGCTTTTATTCATCTAGTTTTGCTATCAAATGGCTACATCTTTTATATAAGATTAAATGACAGCATTTAGAAAGTCTTAAAACAGAGGAAAAAAGAGATGGTACTGTAACCCTTGCTCATCTGGTGGATGTGTTGGGTCTTCGGACCAGTATCCAGGCTCAAAAGGAGAGGTTAATGAAAATGATTGGAGCTAAGCAGTAGGGTAACATGGAAAAATGATTATTCAACAATTCAACCCAAATGATCCAAAACATCACATCTGAACAGTTCTCTTTGAAATCAGTACTCAACAACTTAACTGATAAGAAAGTTAGGTGAGACAAATATGATGCATCAACCCAGTCCCTTTTGAATGAGGATCCTAATTGCTTATGAAGAAAAAATGGTCCCTTTAAGGGTAATCCAGATCCTGCTATATCCCTCAGTTCAAGTTTGTGAGTTTATACCGTCATCCCGCATGCGTAAGTCAATCTGTCACAATATAGTCCCAGGCCCGTTATAACAGTCAAACCAGTCAATTCTCCACTCCGTATCAAGTTATGAAACTAAGTGGGCCCACCGCACAGGTGCACCCTCTCCAGAAGGTTGAAGGAAACATGGGCTCCTTCTTGGTTCATCCCATATCTTGGTCCCACGACGGCTCGCCATCTCCTTCGTCAAGGAGAAAGAACATTCAAATCGAAGATCCAAATCCAGTGAGTTCAGGTGGTTCTAAAAACCCAACCAAGACAATCTAAAATGACTTATCTCCTCAATAAAACAAGGGTCCACAAACTGAAATCTCTCCCAAAGCTTCACTTCAACTCTCCGATCAACCGGGTCTACTTCACACATTGGTAGCAACTACTCAAGTGTCGTGTTTTTCCCACTTTCTGCAGCACTGTCTTTTTCTCTTTTTTTTCAGAACTAAGAAACTCCTCAACAGGAACCACTTCAAAGTACTACAAAAATAAAATATGCTGCCAAAATAAGAGTTTGCTGGCAATAGTATAATGTGAACAATTTACTTCCACTTGGCTACAGTACCATGATATGCTTATATTACAACTTTGGTAGAATGTGCTTAAGTAATAAATTCAGTTGCCGGTTTATGTGGTACACCAGCTGCACCCCAACACCTGTCCGAAACAGTTTGCATGCAAATTGAATATTGTCACTGTGATGGAGGATTTCTTGCAGGACTTTTGGATTAGACTGACTTAGTTCAAGATAGGTGTTCCTAATAAACCGACAACTGAGTTTGTGCGTCATTTGTTACACGCTGTGGCATATGTTCCGTGTTAGCGCACAGACAGTGCTGATTGTGAACTGTAGGCTACTGCATTATTCAGAGCACTGCTTCTGTTATTTAGCCTAGCTTCACGATAGAAGTGGGGATTTGGGGTGGACAAAATAGCATCGTGAGACTGTACACTAAGTGGAAGGAAGGAGGCCGAGGATTAGTGAGTGTCAGAGCCACTATCCAAGATCCATGAATACATCAGGCAGATGGCCCTGAGTGATGACCTGTTTAGTGAACCCCTAGGCAGCAGAAACCAGAGGAACTAGG